>NC_051157.2:73262373-73354873 GCF_013339745.2 Dermacentor silvarum
CGAAAAGATAAAAACAAGGTACGCACTCACCGTACGTGCAAAGGCACCGTAGGCTAGCTCAAGTCTAACACACAAGGGGCCGCAAATTAGAGAAAAACGTATGTACCCAGTGCTGTCACGGAGAGACCTCCACCCGTGCTCGCTCTCGGGACAGCGGCGGCTCCACGAGCGTCCCCGCCGCAAACCACCTCGAGTGGCGCGTCACTGCTGCCAACCATGGTGAGTGGAAATGGAGAGGCGCAGGGACCACAGAACAGGTGAATGCCCACGCAATGACGCCGGGGCATACCTCAATCCCCACACGGTGCAGCTTTTCAGCACAACCTCGGAGATTAGGCAGCACCCTCTGAGGCGATGTGCTGAGATTTGCGTAATATCCTATTGCAACCAGATGCACACGTCTAGACAAGTGCTTTTTGAATGCTGTTAATAAGAAAATTGGACTACTATCAACCCTGCAGCTTTGCCAAGATAGCATCGATAGTATATACCAGGTGCGTGAGGTATTTGAGAACACTATTCCTTATCGCCATAGGCACCAGCAGGCTCATCATATCTAGGTGTGCAGCTGCTTGTTGGTTGACCCCTTATCATTCATACTATGCAGTTTGTTCAAAGATGGAAGCGTACAGGTTGACACAGGAAAGAAACGCCATGCAGTCCTCGTCGCTCTGGCCGCACACCACAGCGACCACCTTCTGAACGTAGCGAAATCTTCCGTTTACAAGGTGCGGACAGAACTGATGCGTTTCTGGGGGTTATGTGGCATCTGTGTGAAAAGGAAAAAGCACAGTCAGTGGTCAGGACATCGTCAGAACCCCTGATTTCTCTGGCGGCTGCAAGTCATCGTGACTGACGACCCAGTGAAGTCAATGCAGGCCATTGCAAACGAGTTCCAAGTCGCAGAGTCGACTGTCAAGCTCGCTGTGCACGAGGACTTGAGGTACCATTCCTATTTCATGAGGAGGGGGGCAATTCATGTCCGATAAAACTCCGGAGAATCGTCTGCTCTGGTCCACGCGCTTGCTAAGCAAGTTGAAGGACCTGAAGAGCCTGGATACTCTGTTTTTTTTTTTCAAACGAAAAGAACTTTGAACAATACCAAACATTAACCACTGTAACGGCAGGTGGCTTTGCGCAAGCGCTGATGAGGTGCCAACAGTGATGCACACAAAATTTTCGTCTGTGATGGTGTTAGCTGTCGTCAGCTACGAGGGTGACATCATGCTGCCACACTTTTTTACAGAAGGACTCTGCATTAATGCTGCCACGTACATGGAGGTGCTTGCCACCATTGTAAAGCCCTGTATAGAGACTGTAAGGAAGACCTTATGTCTTTCAGCAAGATTCGGCTCCCGCCCACACCGTCTGTGTCACCCAGGAGTGGCTGGCTGACAACTTCTATGACCACATCACTTCCCACTTTTGGCCTCCTCGTTCTTCAGATTTAAATCCGCTCGACTACTACGCCTGGGGCGTTGTTGAGAGAGAGGCCAACAAACAGCCACATAATACAAAAGACTCGCTGAAGGCCACCATTGCCGACTCAATGGCCAACATCTCTAAGGACCACTTGATCTGTACATGCAGCCATTTCCGAAGCCGATTTGAATCGGTTATTGCTCTGGATGGTGGATTCATTGAGTAATTGTGTATATAAACTGCAAGAGAAGCTTCCCAAAATTTTATGAGAATACGTCTATTTTTGCTGGAGATATTTTTCTCTGCCTGAAGCCAACATTGTATTTCAAATACCTCACACACCCGGTACTATTCATTTGTAACAGTGAAATTTTGTTGCAGTGGGCATTCCATATACTTTTCAACAAGTGTGTGCACCACGAAATGAGCCTTTTAATACCAGCTCCAAGCAGCTAGTGCTGTCCGTCTCATTTCACCTCTTTGACCATGCGTGATAGGTGAACAGACAAAAGACAAACACAGATAAGACACAAAGTGCTGTGTCTTTTTGTGTTTGGTCCCTTAATTACTTCAGGCATTATACTTTGTTCACTGGAGTTAGTGCTGTGAATATGTATGCAAGCTGTGGCAAACCTTAGACAGCCGCATGACAATGTTGTCATCCTTCGCAGTGTCACTAACTTGGGGGATGCTTTGTTGAAAATAATTACATATCAGTAACATTTTGAGCAAACTCTGCAGCAAAAAATAAAAGTTGATGATACACGTGACACAAGTAGGTTACATTTCTTGATTAATTGCCTCACAGTGCGACTTCTGCTTCATTTTTGTGCATCCCACACCTCAACTTTTTCATCAAAGTTAAAGCGCGAAGATTGTGTGTATGTGGCGGCGGGAGTGGGTGAAAAGAAGCTACTAGGGACAAGCCACATAAGTGACAATTGCAGTGGAAAATGTTGCAGTACAGGCATGGCCACTGCATTCCGTGGCAGTGCTCTGCGGAATGCCATCGCTGCCGCCTCTTTAAGCCTTGCGGTGCAGGTGCAATAAAATGGATAGGCAGAGCACCTGGTGCGTTGTCTGCTACAGTTCCTTGCAAATTTTGTGTGCATGCATGCAGCGTTGACAAATCAGCCTGAATACATTTTGTTTATGAAGCACTTGCATTAATTCTCAGAGCCGGGAATGCACGCGGTATGGAGAGGAATCGTAACAGATGAGATACTGGGCGCTTCGCCTGTCACTTTGATTGCGCCTGCGCTGCAAGATTCTGCTAGGCGCCAGCGATGGCTGCACCAACACATTGAGATATGGTGCCTTCCCACTGCAGTCTGTATAAGCAGGAGCATAAGTTTATAAACGAGGCAACAGGCAGTAGATATGAAGCATCCTTAGTACTTGTCAAAGAGTAACTCGCATAGTCAGGACACTAAAACCTGCATTTTACGTTCTGCAATGAGCCTTTATCAGGTGAACTGGAAAGAACATTTTGACAAGATGTCTGCAGCTGGAAGTGTTGTGCAAGCGTTGCAATTCTGTCATACTCATTTCTTCCAAAGAAACATAACATGCACTCTAAAATTAACTGTTACTACCTATTTACAGCCATGTGCACTTTTTTTCTTGTGTGAATGTAGAATTCTAGGAGACCAATCAAGCCACAACAATTTTTATCTTCTCTTGTACTTGTAATTCTGGATGAAATATGTACAATAAAGAATCATGCTCGTTTCATACCTAAGCTTTGGAGAAACCCTCCATTTAGAAGCTTTGTAGTTGTATCTGAACAGTAAATTTTGGAAATTAAGCAAGCAGCAGCGGTGATGGTTTTCAAGGCACCTCCTTAAGTGGTTGCTTGAAGCTTGGCTGGTTCTTCTTTGGTTAGTGTGTCTTTTTCTCGAATGAAGTCCTCCTGCAACATAAAAGTCCAAATTGAGAAGCTGAAAATGTTTAACAATATGCACGAGGCAAATAGAAGAAACCACATATATGCACATAAGCCAAATATGAGGAGTCGAAGACATAACCAACACAGTGACAACCTTCTCAAATAACTGTTGTCAAGCTGAGAATTAGAAAATCTGTATTCTAAACCAAGATTTTACATTTCAGATTAGCCGCGGTGATGTAGCTTGGGAAATGTACTTGATCTCCTCTTATTACATTGATGCACTAGAGCTCACAACATTTAAAATCAATCAATAATCATCATTTGAGTTTGTGAGAACAGCTTCACTGATAGTGTGATCCATGCCCAAGTTTATGTCGTTCGCAATTGATTACCTGATTGTATATCACTTTCACTAGCAGGGAGCAGCTGGGACATGTCGCCACCTCTTCACCATTCAGCAGGTCCTCCTAACAATGACAGGCACAAAATTAAGTGGTCATCTGAACGCACTGTTTCAACGACATAACCACAAAACAGAAGGAATAAATCAGGGGAGAGGGGAGGCAAGATTGCCAAGATCGCTTGCTTCATTCATCGAGTACCTCCGCCATGTGCCTCCCGATTCCTCATCACCCATTCTCCTCACAATCCCCAACGTCAGACAAACTAGGAATTGTAACATTTTTGCGTATTCCTTACTGGATCGTTTCACACGAGTGACTCGCGTTTCTAGTCGCAAGATTAGAAGAACGCGCAGAAATACTTCTGACCTTGGTTATTTCGAACCTGTCCCCACATGGGCACGGATAGAAATACGTCTCCAATTCCTCGTCGTACTCAAAGTCTTCAATCTCAACTTCGTCGTGGTACACAGACATTTCACAGAATGCACTACTACGAGGTAGGCAAGCGATGACGCTCGAAATTGAAACGAAACGATTTCACGTAAACTACGTATGTTCATCCATGAGGTGGCTCACACGCCAACGCAGACGCACGCGCCTTTCACGGCTATTCACAACTGGCTAGCAAATAATTGACATATCAAGTAGCGTACGTTTCAGATTCAAGTATGCAGCTGGGTGCATCTGCGACTCAGGAGCCGCATTACAACGTAAGCGGTAAAAGCGGTAGTGCATACATGGTACGCAACATCTTTAAATCAGTGTACAATTAATTGTGGCTAGCACAACACACATATTACATTGTAAAATATTATAACTATACACAATAATCTTTATGAATAGAAGTTAAGTAGTGTAGCATTACAAAAAAAAAGTACACTGAGTAGTAAAAGCACTAACGTTTGCAGCGCCACTATGTCAATGCGATCATTATTGCCAAAATTTGGCGGCGCCTCTGTTATCGGTTATTTCTTTACTATTTGTTTTATTGTAGACGCGCGAACGGATAGGATGCTTTCGTAAATTTGTTGTCTGCATCAGCTGGAAACACGTGTGCAGCTGTGTGTTGTCACATTCGCCGTCCACAATGTCCAATTTCCTAAGTATCGCTGTGTCAGTGACCTGCATCAAGTTGCTGTTCATAACTGCCTAGTAAGAACCACAAACTGCATTCGTGTCTGACTTTGTAAATCAAATTGCTCGTCGCTTTCATGACCAAATGCGGGCGCATCTCTCGTGCTGAATTCTTGAAGCCATATGATAATCTGGCTGACGCTTGTTCTTCAAAGGTGGTAATTACAACATTTCGTTTCCAGCCGATCCACGGACTTCGAGGTACACCGAAACTGGTTGGCAATCACTCACTCCCTGCCAACGTCGAAATGGTACTTCGAGGTACTCGAATTTTTGTTACGTTTAGCCATTGAAGTGTTTTTCATACCGTTGTTCTACCACTTCTGTACTGTCAAATGTCTGCTGGAATATTTAAGAACGCGTGGTTATTTGCTACACTTCGGACTAAAATTCTTAGCTCTGTTTCCAACTATTCAGACTATGAACATATATCTGATCACATTGCATTTGTTTTTGTTATGCAGAACACATCCGAATGGACGCTGGATTACCCACCATTGTTCGCCTGGTTCGAATACGTATTGTCCCTGGCAGCTCGATTCGTGGATCCTGGGATGCTAGAAATAGCTAACCTCAACTATGCCAGCTCTGCAACCATCTACTTTCAAAGGCTTACGGTTATCTTATCCGACCTGATTCTTATTTATGCCGTTTGGGTGTAAGTACTCACAAAATGCTTCCTGCAGGGCGAAATTCGCAATTTATAGTTTCTAAATTATCTCGGATGAATTAGTGATGAGAGGTTCAAAGAGTCGAAACCGACTACATGGAACTTCTTCAAACCTCACATGTGTCAAACCTCACGTGTGTCAACCACACCAATCTCTACTTTATGTATCCCACAGTTGAATAGATTCATCAGTTATTGGCATTGCATCTTTTTACAAGGTCAGAGCTACATGTCTTTATGGTGCCTCTTATATATTTTGGTTGTACGACATAAATTTTTTAATGCTTCTCTATAGTGTGATAACATAGAAAAATGGAGACTCAGAAATAAACCGACTGTGCACTTGGCCTTCTGTGGTTAAATGTGACCAGTTTGGCACCAGATCGATCTCACTATTTGCAATGTTAAGACGTGCTCAAGTTACTTATACGTGCTGTAGTCTGCAGTGTGCATAATGAAGTGGGCATCAAGGTTCACCCGTTCAGGTGCATTCTTAAACATATATTTTCCAAACTGCGGTTTGTGGACCCTTGGAGTTAAGAGAGTCGAAGGTGTCTGGGGGGGGGACCACGCTAGAGACGCACCTCACCCAAGCATCGTCTGTCGAAAGAGATATAGAATGAAAGAGTAACAGACAACATGACCATTTATGTTGTCTTTTGTGTGTGTGGTCTTGTTTTCTTTTTCTTTTTTTGGTCTCTGTGTTGCCTTTGCTTTAGAAAATTCTTCCTCCAAAGTATTATCGTTTCCACAGGACCTGGGAAAGAAAGCAAACAAATCCATCCAACAAAATTTCATGAAATCAGTCAAGCAGACTGATGAACGGGAAAAATCTACACCAAAGCACCAAATAAATACAGATAACTTCACCGTTCTCACTCTTTTATGCTCCTGTTCACCATGATAAACCAAGAAATATGTACCTCAGGTTCTAAGTAATTTAATGATTGTGCTTCAATCCTATTCCAAATTTATTTATTTCACCTTTTGGGAGATTGGCTTGAGCTGCACCTGCATACGCTATCACTGAGATCAGCAAATTGATCCAGTTGATTTGAGGACTGAAATAGAATAGAAGCAAAAGGTTAATGTCAAACTAAATGAAAGGTCTATTGTAAGAGAGCAAAAACGAAGAGAGCAAAGGATGATTCAGGGGTGATGCTCACAGTAGTGTCGAACCTGTGGTCACTGATAGCCAGTCATGTCAAGTGCAGTGGGTTCTTTGGGTTGTTATATTCATTCTTGTCAAGATTTTGTAAAAGTGGAAAACACTCATTATTTCTAATAGCTGTACATTTGTTTGATGATTTCAGATGGCAAGGGCTGATTTCACCAAGAAAGGGAGACCGCTCGTCTAAGCACGATGACCCCTGGCTCGATAAGACCACTGTGCTCTCAATGTTGTTTCTTTGGAACCCTGGATTGCTGCTCGTTGATCATGTGCACTTCCAGTACAATGGTTTCCTTCATGGAATCCTACTGCTTGCTACAGCCCGCCTCTTTCAGGTATGCCTGAGAGGAGCAAACAATAGAAAGATAAATCAGTTACCATTAGACTGCATTACGTAAAAATCATTTGGACCTTATATATATATATATGTGATCCATGAAGAAATATTTGAAAGGACATGGGGTAGATATGACATCAAGGCATATTGCCTTCCCTTCAGCAGAAATTTAAGTAATATCAGGTAAATGCGTGTATACTTATTTAATTTATTTATGAAGTGTTGCTGGCCTCATGCAGGTTGAAGCTGGGTGAATACAAGACCCACTCGGGAGGCCTTCCTTACAAACTGCGTGACAAAACTGTGTGGAACACCCAGCACATTTTATGACAGGTTGTAGGTATGAATATCTCTGAACTAACACCGGTGGGCCATTGGAGTTACAGAATGGGTACCAAGGGAAAGGAAGCGCAATCGAGGAAATTTGTTGGTGCAAGTTAGAATCGGCTAGTGCAAGACAAGGGTGATTAGAGATTCTTGGGAGAGGCCTTCGTTTTGCAGTCTACATAAAAATAGGCAGATTATGATCTTTGAAATTAGATCCGCAAGATTTCTACAAAGAGCACATGCCTTTAGCACTGATTTTTAAAATGTCGATATGTAAGCTGAAGTAATAAACAAAGTGTTACTTAATAAATTTTTGTCATATAAATGTCTAGTAAGTGATTACAAAGTGTTACTTAATAAATTTTTGTCACATAAATGTCTAGTAAGTGATTATTTCACAATTTTTGATGTCCAGTAGTATGAATGATATGTTGCTGGAAAAAAAATCTGCCTATCTCAGCCACGCTGTTTTTGAAAATGACCTTGTCTTCACCAAAACAGTATGTGCTGAAATGTCTTTATAGCTCAACACCTGCATATATGTTTTTTGTTCTTTTCTAGGGGCGCTGTGTTGAAGCCACGTTGTGGTTCACCATTCTGCTTAATCTGAAGCACATCTATTTGTATGTAGCTCCAGTATTTTTCGTGTACCTCTTGAGAAACTACTGTTTTGCACAGTCCCATGGAAAAGGTCAGTATTATGTTGATGCTGCAGCATCTTGTTCATCTGGTGCCCTGCCTCAGCCTGTACAGCTTACTATGCCAAGTTTCTAAAGGGCAGCTCGTAGTTTTTTAAGCATTTAAGTTAATACCTATATACCATATTTGTGAGGCACTAGGTGCAGACATGATGCATTACTTCGAAATTTATTAACACAGCCATGAAAGGGCTACCTTTCTGTGTAATTTTGGCACAGATGATCAGTACCCAGAGTATAACATATCTTTCAAGTGTTCTTGAATGGGAATATCAGAGCTGACTTTGGGCTAATGCTTTCTCATAAGCGTGGAACTGATGCTTACGTTATTTTGTTTACGAAAGTTCAATTTAACCCATGAAGTTGTTTGAAGAGCCATTATTTGGAGCGTGGTCGAGCTACCCTGAGCTTAGGGCATGTCTTTTGCGCCCTCTGCTTTGTTAACCACCACTGCTTTTAACCATAGAGCTGTGTGCTGTTTTGTTTGTACCATGGGGGCATTTCCTTGCATTCTCTTTGACCTGCTTTTTGATGTTATAGCTTCTAAGAGCAGCCAAGGAACATTAATGAGAAATTTCCCTCTGTAAAATAATGCTATACCTGCATTCCATATGTTTCTTGAGACTGATCAGGCAGCACCATAATATAGCAGCACATTTTTTTCAGCCCCTCAATCGTTGCTTTGGAGGTTTCAGCCCATCCATTTCTTAAGGTTGGCGGGAACTGTGCTGCTGGTTTTTGCCGTTTCACTGTGGCCATTCTTGAGCAAGGTAACGTTCAACATTTTCCCCAGATGCACACTGAAAACTACTTCTCGTATCTTGTTTTTACTTCTGTAACATCGCAGTTGCTCTTTGTTATTGCTATCAATCACTTGGCAAGTGTGGCAATAACCAAACGCGCAGTCTTTGTCAAAAGTTCCAAAACCATGTAAACATTTAGAAAGAGCAAGAAACAAATTCCTCATGTGCCCATGTTACCTGCACCGTCAGGTGGCACAGTCACGCCACCTCTATTCGCACCTACACAACTACAATGCTGACTTCCATCATTGCATGTGTGTCATGCGGGGAAACCGAATGTTAGCAGATGTAAGAGCTGTGCATGGAAAACATAAGTCAAAGGATGCAAGAGACGAGTGTGCCTGCAAAATACAGTGGCTTTTGTTCACCTCAGTGTTGCTGTGCCACACTTGTTTCTCATGGTGTGGATTCAAAACTTTTGTCATTGACTGTGTACAGTCAACTCTCGTTACAACGGACCCTCATAATCCGACAAAAAACTTTTGTCATTGACTGTGTACAGTCAACTCTCGTTACAACGGACCCTCATAATCCGACAAAAAATGTCCGTTTTATACGAAGTCTGTAATATCCGAAACTTTGGTCTCGATGTCAACATTATTGCAAAGAGTGAGTCACGAACGTCCAGCATTGATAGTGATAGCAAATTAGTAGACAGCTATACAAAGTAAGGATAGTAGTTTTATTGACCGTATAAACTTGTAAGTGTAGGCATACAAACTAAATTAATAAGCACGGTGTCACGCGCACAGGTAAACATGAACACACCTCGCTCGATGACCGCGGAAACTCGCTGTCAAAACGCTGCAGTCAAGAAGCGCACCAGCAGCAGCGAGCAAATTGACCTTTGTGCTGTCTTGCTTCAATGCAAACTAAACGTCCAAAGCACAGCGCGTACGAAGCTACTGGCACCGAGCGCACTTCGTCCTTTCAAGATAAGATCGCTTTCAAGATACGGCGGCCACGCCGTAAGCAGCAGCCGCTGGAGTAGAACCCCCCTGCCCTGTGCCTCGCGCGCGCGAGAGATTGAGGCCGCGATTGTCGGCTGACCCTTGCAAGTCTGTTGTCCGCCCGTGTTGACGCTGCAAAAGTACGCTTTATACGCCCGACTTTGCAAAAAATTGCCGCTAATTTTGTCCGCTGTAGACAATAGTCCATTGTAGCGTGGTCCATTCAAAGCAAACTTCATCGCATTAATAAAATAGGTATAGCAAACTAAGGTTCAAATATGGACCGTTATATCTGAAAGTCTGTTGTACGCGGGGTCCGTTGTAACGAGCGTAGACTGTATATGAATTAGCTTAAGAATTAATACATTGGTTGCTGGTTTGCAGCATTGGCAATTACAGAAGCACATTATATGCAGTTACAGTTAAACCTTGATATAACGAAGTTGGTAACAATTGGAAATTTTTTTTGTTATATCAAAACTTTGTTATATTGAAATTTGATCTTTTATGCAAATAAGTATGGTCCCCCGATGGATTTTTCTTACGTGGCAGGGGCTGCAAAATTTTTCGAATCATCGGGCAATTGGAAAAAGGAGATGCGCACCAACCTGCTCTTCACTCACCCCCATCTCTCGTGTGCGCTTGATTGCGTTACCATGAGCTTGCTCCTCTCCCCTCCTTTCCTCTTGCTCGCACTGGAAGACGGCGCACATCAAGTCACTATCCTTCTCGGCTCACTCTCGCATGCTGTCACTCGCACCTAAAGCATACAGCGCTTGGGGTTCGATGAGATCTTATCGCTCTTGGACTTCATTGTGGAACACGACGCTGCTCCGCTTCAGCAGGCACTCTCGATTGCACAGCACGCGATTTGAGAAGTTTGTTCACAAGCAGCCACATGTAATTAAACCATCTGACCATCTGCCTCCGCAGAAGTTTCCGTTTATTGTCCTAGTACTCCTTCGCAGTGACAGTGAAATTTCATTATATTGAAATTGTGTGTAAACACTTTGTAATATTGAGGTTCAAAATACATGTTCTATAGACAAGAAGTTATAAAAAGTTAAATACTTTGTTATATAGAGAAATTGGTTATATTGAAGTTCGTTTTATTAAGGTTTAACTGTATAGGCAGTTACTATGTAATTCTAGGCATATGTATGGCTATGATTTAAGACATATTTCTAGATAAGATTGATGATCATTCAATAATGCTGAAGTGCAAGAGACTTTACTGTGGAGCGATACTGAAGTGCGAGCATATTTATTCTTTTCCGGATAAAGTGGCAAACTTTGTGAAGATAACATATATCAGTGTATGATAGACAATAGTATGATCTCTCTCTCTCTCTTTTTTTTTTTCTCACCGTGCTTTGCTAAGTAATGTACAAATTAGGACAGCACTTAAATGAAACAATGGCTGAGATGTTTAGCTGCTGACACTTGAGCTGTGAGCTAAGTTTGCAGCTCTTGCTATTAAAGCGAGTAAGGGAAGAAAATGCTTCATGATATATTGATATGTATCAGCACAAGTAAATAAAAAAAATATATAAATGGCCAGAGTTTTTGAATGACCTTCATTAAGTCATACATGCAATCAATTAGCCGGTCATTCAAGCAAACACTCAACTGAACAATCAAACGTGCAATCAATCTCTGGGGTAGAATTTTTCTGTCGTCTATCCATTCATCGAGTCGGTTGTTCATTCAGTCAAACATTCTGTCACTCAAGCATTTGAATAAACAGCCATTCAGGTAAACAATCAGCCATTCAATCACTTGTCCAGGTCACAAAATCACTCGCAAATGGCCATTCAAATGAAGACCTAGCCATTCAATCAATCTTTTAACTAATCAGTCGGTCAATCAATCATCTAGGGTACGAAACCTGTTGCAGGCTCAGCTGACGCAGATGCTTCAGAGGCTGTTCCCCTTCAAAAGGGGTCTCTGCCACGCCTACTGGGCTCCTAACTGGTGGGCACTCTATGCAGCTGTGGATAGAGTGCTGGCATTTGCAGGTTAGAAATTGTTACTGCTTTCTTGCAAGTACATTTGGCATGCACTGTCTCACAGAACTAGCATGAACAGACCTTGCATAACAAAAGATTAGATTGTGAGCTCATGCTAAGCTAACAGGCCGAATATTGTTTCGCAAATGCGTGAGATAAAGGGATTCCAAAAAGAAAAATTAAGCTGCATTAGTAAATTAGAACAATAAAAAAAAAAAGTCACTCTTACCATGTGAGGAGGCTTCATAAGCGATAAAAGGCACAACTACAAAAGAAAGGTGGCGACAACACCACTTCGAAGTTCCTGCACCAGCTCACCACGGTGTCATGGATTTTAACGGTTTCTGCTCAGGCCTAGTTTATTTGTTATCAGAAAAGATAGCCTACATTGAATTCTGAAGGAGCCGTAGGAGCTCTGAGAACTTATACTGCACCACAACAGCTGTAATATTACAAAATACTTCGAAATCTATGTCACACTGACATACTAGCGCTGGGATTTTGGCGCAGAATGAATAAACCTCTTACTGAGAGAATATTTAATCAGTCTATCTCCAAAATGATCTTGTGTTTCTCTTTAGTGTCCCTTTAAGGAGAGCCATTCTCAAACCACATGGAATGAGTTTGATGCTATACAGCTGAAACTGACACTCCGTAATGGTGAACTTCTGCGTAAAAATGGTAGTATCAACTAGGTAATTCGTATTAGTGATCTGCACCATTCATTGTCAACTTATCCATAATGTACGAATACCTATTACATTTCATGTTGAATAAACTGAGAGCACACTGCGGCCCAAATTATCATTGTCGACATGATGACCTATGGCTACATTTTATAATAAATTACCGTGAAGTTGACCCTTTGAGGGTCACATTTTTTAGGAATAAGCATCTCCCAGGATCACATTTCTTTATTGCATATTTAAATTCTTCACAGTGATTTATTTCAAGAAAAAACCAAGAAATCATTTTTTAGGTGACAATAAAGTGACAGAAATGTTTTAATGTGTGCAGTTTTATACATGGTTTATTGTTGAATACATAGGAAAACTAGTCAAATTATATTTTTATAGGTGTAATAACATTCACAGGTCTTATTTTTATATGTTAAATAGGTTTTACACCACTAGGGCCCGCATTTTGAGACGTGCCATTTCATTTTCCACTTTTATCATGTGTTGGGGGGGAGGTTTATCATGTGTCAGGGTGAGAACCAAGTAAGGACGATGAGCAATGTCCAAACCAAGAACAATGGTCCAGGAGAATGAAAAATGAAGTGGATCATCGGGGGGAGGGATGCAGGCCCAGAACACGTGGTCATATCGAAAGCAAGACATGGCATGTCAGCACTTGCAAGCAAATGCATGCAGTGGAGTGTACTTGTCAGAAATACAAAACCATGCGAAAACTTCTAGTAACGAGTTGTTAGATCACTAGACAAAGTTCTACCAGTTCTCTTGTGTAACGCAAAAATGAACACACACGCTGCACTATCACCGGTTCGCGAGTGCCCACCTGTAAACTAAGTAATTGCATGCTTATGGAATAGCCATGTAAGCGAGCATCTCGTGGTAATGCATTGAGTGATAAGAAACAAGATAGAAATCACTTTTCTTGACGCCCGTAACTTGAAACAACATGTGCGAGAATCTGATTATAAAGTGCGCAAACGTGGCCGTGAGTATACAGCAGTAAACTAGGCAAAGCAGGAATGCTCCCAAGCTACTGCAGTGGCAGCATTATAAAAAATTTTCTTTAGAAGTTGCGGAAGGTTGCAGCACCTTCAGATGTTTCATTGCCACCTCATATGTATGGCCGTGACCACTTGCCACCTAATATGTATGGCCGTGACCACTTGGGATTTGTTTCTGCTGCTGTGCATGTACGGCGATGACCCTCAAGGGGTTAAAAAATGTACCATCAGCCATTGTTATTTTCTTACTAATAAGAGAGAGTTCAAGCAAAATCGAAACTTGGTAGTGTGAAGTCACATCTTACATGAAAACACCTTTGTTAGATTCGATATTCGTTATAAGCATGTGATTATTACATGCTGATATTGGTGAGAAAAATTTTAGAATTACTTTGTTACACCCGTGTTCATTACATCAAGGTTCGACTGTGATAAGCCATTAAAATTGCTCAAGTTGGTTTATATGTTAGTACATTGCACATTGGTGTAACGATCCTTCATGGGTAAATCTGTACCATGAATTTATGCGGCATGCTTACCAACCAGTCGGGTGCAAGTGCTGTTATAGTCAACAATTTGTTCATTTCAGTTATAGTTAGAATTTTTTGGTGCATCCCAAGTGGCTTCACTGGCGTAGCTTTAGAAAAGGGTATAAAACTCAGCAATGTAGTTGCACCTTTTTTATCACCCTGTCTAGAACTATTCTGCAATTTTGATGTTTGTTAAAGAAACCCCAGGTGGTCATAAATGAATCCAAGCCTTCCCCATTTCATCTTTCATAGACCAAGGTGTAGCTTTAGGAAACAAAACCTCACCTGTTCTTTTTATTGTGATTAAAGTAAACTTCCGTTAATGCGACTTCAGTATTAGATTTTTTGGTTATTTCAATCCCGACTGAAGCTAGCATTAACAAGTTGTGTCATGTGTTCTTGGTGTTCCGAAAAATTATGTGCATCGCAAGACGAACTAGCAAAGTGGGTAGTCTAAATGCACGAAGTGGGTAGTCTAAAGGGCCATAATCTCGTTTGCAATTGTGTGGAGTTGCTTGATAAATGCAGACTATTACGTGTACTATGGACTGTATGAAGAACACGTTGTGGCTCTTAATAGACAGCAATACAGTGGTGCCCGAGAGTGATGATGAGGGACATAAGGTAAATATATTTCTATTCTGTGGAGTTTAAGTTCACTGGTTTTGTCTTTTTCTTATTGCCAGAATCGAAGGCACGCAAAGTTTTTATTCTAATACATTGAGTGCGCGCTCAAATTCTACTTTGTTTAGGAGCTCTAATGTTATTTCTACATTAGTTTTCTACTTTAAACCAATAAAAAGTGGATGAGCATTGATTCAGGGGCATTTTAAAATCGGGGCAAATACTGCTGATAAATCAGCGGTGTCTTTCGGCTTTTTTTCTGCCTCTTGTTTAATTCTAGCTGCCTGTTAACTTGACCAATTTCATCAGTCCCGTCATGGTCGAATTAAGGTAAATCGACTGTACTGTGGCAACTTATTGCACAAATTATATTTATACAGGTCTTGGGTCTGGCAAGACTACAGTGGTGTCCATTGCATCGCCGACGTCTGGGCTGGTGCAGGATACCCACTTCACACTGCTACCAAACGTGCCACCACTCTGCACGTTCATACTGACAGCCCTCTTTCAACTGGTCAGTAAAATTGACTTTGTCGTAAGGCCTTCAGTGCTAAGCTTGAAGGCTCATTTTGCATTTCTTCTAAAATTAGATATTGCAGATACCGAGACAGGCTGCAGATTGTGTTGGATATGCGGTGACGAACGGAACACCGCTTAAACAGCCATCGATCTAACCTGTAGACTTGATCTTGAGGAAGTTGTGGCAAGCATTCCGGCAATCATTCCGTGAAGGCTTGCAGCCTGTTACCACATCGGCCAGTGGCGGATTTTTGTCACGGCCACACTAGGTAGGCCAGTAAACCTAATCGGCTTGGCTTTGTCGGTCGGTTTGGTGCTGAATCGATGCACATCTATTGACAGCAGCCGTGCGACAATTGGAAAGCTGACAAACCGCCTCGCAAACGAAAGTTATGTATGGTATGGCAACAAAGTTGTTTACAGCCGCCATCTTTGCGACACACCGTACTGTGGCTTCTCGTTCCCAGCGGTGTTCGTTGAGGCACATCGGTCTCATTTTGTAGCTTTGAGCAACTCGTCAGAAGACAAGGTTTCAATTTACACGGAGGGCTCAAAAAGTGTCATGTGACACTTTTGTATGCAGCCCAGCGCTTATCGCAGATAGCCAGGATAACCGCAGATAACTGGAGAGCATCGTGCGAACGTGCCTTGATTCTCCATATTTCAGAATCTTTTGCCGGGTGGCAAATCACACCAAACTTAACAATGCAAAGGCGCCTTCTCTTTATTGCCGATGCCGACTACGGTCAGTCTGCACAGCACTAACGAGGGCTGCACATGGAGCTATGATTGAATCGCATGATGCGTGGTCCATGCTTTCATCTGTTGCCCAGATTGGCCTTACGATAACCCACCTGCCATAAAGATGGGAAGACCCTTCTGTATTTTGGAGGGAAAATAAAAAGCTCAACTTTATATGCAATAAAAGATAGTAATGATACACAGATCCAATATTAAACTGAGAGCTTCATTGGTGTTCGGCACAGTGTAACATCACTAATTCTTTAGCTTCAGAGGGGGAAAAGGGCACATTCTCTTCGACGGACATTTTGATGTTTAAACAGTTTTCCAGATTTTCATGTACTAGAACTGAGCTGTAATCAATGCTGGCGTACTAATTTGGATTTCCCTTTAATAAGAGTTGGCCGTACTATTCGTATATCGTGATTTCTGTGTGCCTAAGTAACTGATAGCTTGCTACATCCTTGTTATACAATGCTAGGAGACTCCTGAGCATGTGCAGCGTCATGTTTTCTTGCCCAAAATTAGTAATTTTTAAACATTGTGATAAATTTTCTGATATTCGATTAATATTCGGCTTTTTTTTTTCTTGATTCAGTCCGACATTTGATTTGAAATCTACTATTGGGTATTCGCACACCCCTGATATTCAGACTACTTCGTTTACAGGTACCACCAACACAGGCCCTGCAAAAGTGCCTGGGTTGTGTGTAGCTATTTTAGTTTCAAATCTGTATGAACAAGTGTACACCTGTACATTCATGGATCCATAATTTTGTTTGGGGTGGTGTTTTATTCAACATTGCATAATTCAAGCAAAACTCTGTGGGCTCTATGAGATCCAATTCACTTAAGTCATCTGTATTTGTTATCACTGTAGCTGATGTGATCAGGGAGTGCTGACGTCAATTTAAGGCTATCATCCGTCGAAAGTTTTGTTTATCATGAGGATGGTAACTTTCCTGTGCTGATAGCATGCGATTACAATACCATTTTCTTCTATAATTTCTTTCAGGAACATTTTCCATGTCATTTGAACATTTTGTTGATTAGGTTATTTGTTAAACATCATCTGGTATGGCACAAAAGAACATGAACATGTGTGTTCTTTTGTGCCTTATGAGGTGTTTTCAACCTCAGTTTTAGATGTTGCAATCCAAGCTTAGTTTGGCTGTGCAGGTCATCCTATAGTTTCACATTGTAATGATGTTGAAGAAACAAACACTGCTAAAACTATTAGTTAAGAATCAAATGCTTTATTGAGCATAATTGTGCATGGAAAGACAAATGGTGGTGAGAGTGGCGAGCACAGTTACATCCGTTGAATCTAAACCCCTAGAGTCAAGTGGAGCAGGTGAGCGGGTGTCTCGCCTGCTCGTGTAGTTTTTCGTGTGTGCTAGAGTGAAAGATTCACTATCTGCTGCCAACTTGTATGCATTGCAGCCTGCTCTGTGGGGCCTGTGGAAGAGACCACAGGAGCCGTGGCTGCTGGTCCGTGCCCTGGTTCTATGCGGCCTGAGTGCCTTTTTGTTTGGCTGGCATGTCCATGAGAAGGCCATACTCATGCCTGTGCTGCTGGCCACGTAAGTAGTGTACATTAGAGTTAATTCATGTACTTAGTTTTAGCTTGGCTCATTGTGTGCTACTTGTCTTTTATAGTGGCAGCAGTTAAAAATTAAAAAACTGTGTTTGCTGTGTCTGTTCATACTTTTTGTTACAACATCTTAATTGGAGTGTAGTTGCCCTCAGGTCACTAGCTCATCCTCATAATCACCCTTGCCACATGCTGAAGAAAAATCAAGCATTGCCTATCACCACTATCACTGGAAACCGAACTCGTGCAACCTGCAGCTATGTGCATTTCAGAACCCGAACTGGATGCAGTAACCACTGCACTTCCATGCAGTTTTGGAGCTGGGCAATTTGTGTGGGTTCTTGCGCACTGGGCAGACTTTGAGAGTGGTGGCATCTGTGCATGTATTTCGGCGGTCACTGCAGGAAATGACAACATGTAATGACAAATGTCGCTGTAGCAGACAACAATGACAGTGTGTGCATCTCAAAGCAGGTGTTCTAAAGTGGATGGCAACATCTGTTGTGAGGGCCTGTTGCTGTCGCACTAAATGAGTTCAGAGCCAGAGGAATTGCTAACGTCTGCAGGTTTTCTTTAAAGGAACACTGACATGACATCTTCATCTTGTCATGTTTCTTTAAATAAAATAAGGGTCCACACCTTTTAACCCATAGAAAAGTTACTGGCAAGCACCAGTATGGCCTTAATATAATTTACAATCACACTTGTTTCTATGAACCAGTTTAGATTTTGGTGCCCAGGAGGTGGACGCATCGTGACATCACAACATGTGTGCTTGCTTTGTTCCTGTGATCGTTGCAGCTGCCACATACTGAGTGCAGACAAAAGAAATGTGCAATGCTCTATTATTTATTTATTTTTGTGAGCAACACCATCATCTATTTTTCTTATATATATATATAATGACATTGCTGGTTTGGTTTTGCTCAACATAACAGTTCACTTATTGGCAGATGATTGTCTAATATATTAAAAATAGTATGTTACGAAGACCAGGTCACACAAAATTCGACACTACATACCATAAATGACTGGTGCAATACGTAATTGAAAAATGAAAATTAACTATAGCAAAATTTTCTATGCTAGACCAGCAAAGAAAACTAAGAATATATATATTTTCCTTAAATTACAAAATCAACAGATATCACCTAACACAAGTGCAGCTTGTTTAATACTTAGGTGTCAACATATCAGATAATCTAAGCTAGAATGCGTACTCATGTTGACAACTTAAGGGGGGACGCGGCCAACCGATTTTTTGAAAATCACATTTTCAGTTTCTATAACTCTTTTTACAGCGAAGCTGGTAAGGGCTAGGTTCTCCAGGATTGTGTCCGCTTGCAGAAAAAAACTATCATCATCAGCATTGGCACGAGCGTCGTCGTCTTCTTCCGCAGCTGGCTCGTTGGCGCCCCTCGGTTTGCGCTCATGCCGTTGGATGCTGTGCCGAGCATGAGCGCGTGCAGATCGCGACCGTAGACCGACCAGCATGTACAACAATTTCGGCTCCATGTGTGTGGCAGTTTCCCGCCAATTGTGCCTTAGCACAGGTGTCAAAACGGTTGTCTTAAAGCCCCTGCATAGCACTACCAGCGTGAGCTGATGGAGGGGCATTAGGATTACTAATGTGACTGATTGGTCATGACATCAGTAACATCACATGCTCGTCAGTTACATCACGATTAACAATATGCGAGTATGAGCCAGGGACAAGAATGAAAGAAGGAAGGAAGGAAGGAATGAAATAAAGAAAGAGAAAGAAAGAGGGAAGGTAAGAAAGAAATCATGTGTGGCTCATACCTGCGTTGTATATGTGGGTATGAGCCGCGGAGAGCAGGAGCGGGAGAGATCTCGCAGGATCCTGACGCTGCCATGTAGTGTGCCGCAGCTATGAACGCTGTGGCTCATACGCTAGTCTGTGACGATGGGGTGGACTTGGCACAGCAAACGCACTACTTGGCCCTCGCGCCGCGCAAAAACAAGACGCCGGTGTCCTTGCTCTTTGACGAACATGCCGAAGACGCTCAATATAGTCAATAATGATAATATATAAATTCACTATAGGAGTATTCACTACAGCAGAGCCGCCATAGTCACAGCTTCGCTGGCTTCCATCTTCACAGTAGTGGAAGAGCTCTGAATCAATGCCTCCTCTTTAGAGGAGGCATTGTCTGAATTTTCTATCTGATTGCGAAATAGTGTCACTGAAAACCACGTAGAAGTGCTCTAAAAATTTCTTGTATCAGCTAAGGTGGCGGAAAATTTCGCGGAAATCAGGAAAAAAACGGCGTTTTTCAAGCCACAATATCTCCAGAATGGCGCAACCGAGCGCTGCCATCTTGGTCTCGTCGGAAAGCGCATTTCTCTGTCTTCAAATTTGCCGCTTCAGCTATCTCCTTCATAGGGAAGTAACCGCACAAAAAGCAAATGATTGAAGGTCGTTCTGGAGTCTCCGATTGGCTGCGCCCGCCACTTGACTCCATTGCGGTTCGCCATTGGTCCAATGCTCGTTCCGTGGTGGCGTCGTCTGCTCGGCTCATTGCGGTCTTTGCACTTCGCGAGCTTTGGACAGTCTCCGTAATCTCGATCGAATGTCAAAATGGGTTCTATGTGGACATTGCAGTAGCGTGGCCGATCCCTCCGTTTGTGGACGTCTCAGACCCGGGACGGAGGCACACCAGACCAGAGGCCACATGTCCAATAAGCTCCACATCATAAAACACACCAAGGACTACAAATTTGGACCCTTTTAAAGAACTTTGAGAGCCGTTTTCTCAAAACGTTTTTTTCTTTTTTGCCTTTCTGCTCAGTTTCTGGAGCCGATTTCTTTGTTACCGTTTAGCCTATTTTGACTGTTTTTTGTTGTTTTTTTC
The DNA here is from genome assembly GCF_013339745.2 of Dermacentor silvarum. Taxonomy (NCBI): domain Eukaryota; kingdom Metazoa; phylum Arthropoda; class Arachnida; order Ixodida; family Ixodidae; genus Dermacentor; species Dermacentor silvarum. The sequence goes on from NC_051157.2 coordinate 73,282,770, forward strand.
ACATTCCTTGGGCTACAGTGCAGGTTGTGACAGTCTCGCTTTTTTATCTTCACTTTTTATAAATTTGTGACGTGGCTATTTGTTCACCCCGAAAGTATGCTAGATGCTAATGTAACATCAAAAATGTTACTCCAAAATGCCACTCGCATTAAAATGTTGTTTAGACAGGGCATTCGCCAGTGGGTATTGTATTGGGTATTGTACTATGTATAGATGCATAATCTGTGTTCTCTTATCAAATTAAATCAGAATACCTTTCATTGCAACATACGTTATACAATAGCAGCACCATCTGCCACTACCATTCAAACTAGAGCAAAAGTGTTTGTATTTCACTCTGTCATTGCTGCAGATGACATGCATGTCTGCTTTGGTCATCAAGGTATGCAGAGATATTAATTGGCCCACAATTGATAATACTGTATATGATAATACATGACCACTTATGCTTCGAAAAGCCCTGAGTTTGCAGACAATTTGCTTAGTTTTTCCTAATGCTTCCTTTGTGCTTTTAATAAAGCATGCATTATAATGTGCAAAGTAATGACCAAAACGTTCCACTGTTGTGAATATACCAGGATGTGAAAATTGTAACTAGAAAGGCTGTACATTATTCACAAACTATTAAATAAGAATTCGATATTTGATTTGATTCAGTCTCAAAAGCTCCTATCTGTACACCCCTATGTGTATTTAATCCTTTTCTGGTCTACATTAGAATATGCATGCATCGTATGGGACCCACATAGCAAATCTCCGATTAGCATAAGTTAAAAGGTACAAAGGAGAGCAGCATGTTTATTTTATCAAGGTACGGATTTTCAGATCCCGTAAGTAATATGCTGATCAAACTAAACTTGCCTCTACTTTCCGATAGGGGGAAACTAGCAAAGCTAAAATTTCTTTATTTGCCAAGTAATTGTTGCCAACTAATTGTTCTTTAAATATAAATGCAGCCATCTACTAAAAGTGATGGTTGCCTTGTACACTACGAAGTAGGCATAATGAACAATGTATACCCATGGTACCAAGAATAAATGCTTTAATGTATTCATTTTTTCAATGGACAATAGAGGAGTGGAGTTGATTGCCATGTGCTGTAGTACAATCGGAGTGCCTGGGTCGGTTCATTTTTCAGTTCATAAATAGCCATGTGTTGAATGTGCTGTACTTGTCTTTGCGTGTATACTGCTTCTCTGGTTCATGTTTTGTCTGAATTTCTTTGAGTTGTTTAAGTTTCTATGTATGCTTAGAAACCTATGCTATATGCCTTGTAGCAATTTCTGCACTGTATGACAACTTTACAAGAAAATAAGTTTGTGCATGATCACAGGCCGCATTACAAAATTACTGTGTTCTATATATTATTCTTGTAGAATGTAAAGTTTCTGCCATGTACTGGTGCACTTGCATATGCTGTTTTTGTTGTTTTCTTCATTTTTTTTTCTGTTGCATTACCCTGTAATGACCTAAGGGCTAACAGTATAAATAAATAAATTAATAAATACCTAGCCTTATTGCTACACATCATCAGCAAATTTTGCTCTGCGTCATGACGTCACGACAATGTCGATAGCACCATGTCCAGCATTTCGAGACGGCTTGTTTTAAACTAAAATATCTTATAAGCATTTCCCAACCGTTGTACTGGCCAAGTGTGATCGTTTTACATGCAAGAAGTGTAGGGTAGAGTTTCAAGAATTTCTAAAGCATGTGTCAGTACTCCTTTAATTCCTAACTCTACATTTACAATGAATATATGTGCGTGCTTGCATGTGTGTGTGCAAGTAGTGGGTGCAGGATGGGAAAATGTTAGATTGCTGGCATTCTAGCGGACTCTTACAGGTAGTATTCCTGTTAGAACAGGATTCTAAAGAAAGTAAGACGTGCACTCCCTCGTGCAAGCATGCTGTGTTTTCTTTTGTGACATTGTGTCTGTACTGATAAGGTGAACTCACCTTTAATTACGCAGGCCACTAGCCCTGTGCAGCTCTGCTGATGCAGCTGTGTATGTCATCCTCTCGGCAGCTGGCCATTCCTCTCTCTTCCCCCTGCTTTTCCGCTCAGCTGGTGGGTAATGGCTTTGTTCGTGTTTTAATTGTTGTTGTTTTGAACAGGAAGATTACGATCACCGATATATAGTTTTGCTGTCACTCGAAGAGTGTTCCGCTGTTTAAAGGGCCCCTGAAACACTTTCTGAACATGATAAGAAAATGTTGCCGGTCTGTCGACAAGGCTCCTTTGAACATGTGAGCCAAATATTATGTATTGCACTTCATGCAGCAGGGAATATATACAATCTCGTGTCAAAGACAGTAAAAATATCTCTTGCTCTCTGATTCGCAGTGTCGTCAGCAGCTTACGTCAAAAGCAGCCAATCAACCGATATTGGCGGATTTCGTGATCGTGAGAACATTCTCAGTAATGAATATTGCTAATTTTGAGTTAAATAAATCAGAAGTATGTCTCCAATCTAAAAAAAAAAGGGTATTTTATCTTCGCACTTCCGGTCTACACGTGACAGTTGTGCGTAGATGCATCTGCTGTGCTTGACCTCAGATATTGCATCAGTATGTTGCGTAGCGTAGACACCGCGGACGCCATGGGGTGCTGCGATGAGCCTTCTGGCAGCTGATAACCGCATGCTTGCTGGTGACCTAGCTCCAGAGGTGTGGCAATGGAAGGTAGCCTGAGCGGCCATCTCATCTCTAGAGAGCGCACGCATGCCTAAACCGGAAGTAGTGGTACTATAAAGAAAGAAAGAAAAAAAAATGCCCAACTTTTGGGCGGGGCCTTGCCCTCTTGTCATCATTGCCCTCTTGTCATTGCCCTCAGCGCGCTAGTGGAGACAAAATGAGAGCGAAAGCAGCGTATCTGTGCAATAGCTACCTCTACTAACTCCACTTACACTTGAAGGAATCTATAAATTTTTGCAACAGGAGGTTCGTGAGGCGACACCCTCTAATAGTGAGGTCATTCTATGCTTAGTTAGAAAAGTATTTCATGGCTTTTTCTTTTTTTTGATCTCCAGGATGTTCTTAAATTGTGAAATGTTAGCTGCCGCGGTGGCTTAGCGGCTATGGCGTCGCGCAGCTAAGCACGAGGTCGCGGGATCAAGTCCTTGCTGCGGTGGCCGCATTTCAATGGAGGCAAAATGTAAAAACGCCTGTGTGTCTTGCATTGGGGGCACGTTAAAGATCCTCTGGGGGTCAAAATTAATCCAGAGTCCCTCACTACGGCGTGCCTCATAATCGAATCATGGTTTTGCCATGTAAAACCCCAGAATTCAATTCAATTCAAATGTGAAGCTTTCTTTTTGAAGGACGAGTTTGGCTTTTTGTAGCTTCTTCCTAGAGTGGTGGATGCTATCTTCTCTTTCATGAATGTAGCATATCCGCATTTATGATGGATAAACTGGATACTGGAGAAAACTGGATAAAAGGAGAAACAGCAGATAAGACTGCAAGTGCTTGTTTTATTATCATTTTCAGTTTCTGCAATCTGTCACGATAGTCTAAAACCGTGCAGGTTCCTGCGGAATGTCTTTTGATAAAAAACATTATTGGTCTTATTAATTGTCCCGCTCTTGCATATGATGCACACTCAGGGCCAAATTAGATGTTTCGAACAATGCTTGCAGCATGTGTTGGGGTCTTTGCGATAACTGCCGTTTTTGTCTCACATATGTATGTGAGTGGATGCGAAAGTGTGGCTGATTTCGCTTCGTACCGCCGATGTGAAGATATCGTCGACACGGCACGAAACCGTTCCTTTCGTCGCAAACTTTCAAATTCAACAACATGAACTTTTTCTCATGCAAATTTGCTTTTTTCAATTGCCCAATATTTAGGAAAATGTTGCAGCCCCTTCCGTGTAAGAAAAATTTATCGGAGGCTGTACTTATTTTGCATAAAAGGTTGAATTTCAATATAATGAAATTTCGATATAACGAAGCAAATTCCAGATTTTGCCGACTTTTTTATATTGAGGTTTAACTGTATCAGCTTTAATCTCTTACCACATGGAATACATGTCGATTGCAGCATGGTCACTACCCAATAGAAAATGGGCATGCTGATGCCGATGAAGACGGTGCCATAAGTACGCCAAAAATGCGTTCAATGTAGTTCAATATCTTCATGTAGGCTATATCCGATAAGCGTGAGCGAAGATTGGTAGAGTGTGGATGTGCATTGCAGCGAATTGTCTGCTGGTGCTGTTACAATAGTACTGAGGCTTAAGACTAGTTTGTACATAGCTTTAATGCCTAGATGCAATGGCATGAAAAGAACGAACAAAAGACAAGGACATACGATCAGGTTGCTGCTTTAGACAGAGCCAGAGAACACAACTTGAATGTGTGAGACCATTGCAGTGATCACTTTGATGACCACTGCAGAAGATGTCGCTGTATTCCCAATGTATATCACACCACATTCTTAAAACAAGAAAAAGACAAGCTAACGGGCGAAATCATCGAGGCATTCTATATTAAAAACACTGAAGAAAATCGTGTTAGCATGCCATCAATTCTTTTATCACGAAGTGAACTTGACTTTCTAGAAGGAAATATCTAAATTTGATCTTAAGGGGCACTTGTGTCAGGAAAAATGTGTAAATGAATATATTTTCAGCAATGAAAGAAAGATGGGAACTGCACACTGTTGGGTGGATTTTGTACATATATGTACTATGCCATTTTCTGAATAAGCTCAGTTTGAAGTTGGCACTTGTGATGTACATTTCGTGTCTTCATGTCCTCATTCTTTTTTGTGGGATTTCATGAAATATCTCTGCTGTTGCTAATCTTTAAATATGTTTGCTACAAAGTGATTGCACCCACTAATCTTTTTTGCAGAAATGCCTGCAAAGGTCCTTCTAGTGCTGCTGCACACGGTTTACGCCGTGTGCACACTTGGCAAACTGCACAGCAGCAAGGTCAACCCGAAACGACGATATACTTCGTCTGAACAAGTTACGAGGTAAACTGACAGCCACATTGTCTTTTAATGTGTAGGTGAACCTTCATTATTCATGAAGAATCCTCCTAGAAAAATGAGATACAGCCAACATCTGATTTTTCCGACTCTCTAGGGTCCGCGAAAACCTCCGAAAAATCAGGCAGTCTGAAAAAAAATTTATGCATTCCTTTTATTGCCCCCAAGGACTCAAATCGCCACGTGCACATCCGAAATAGCTCTGAAGGCCTGCCAGCACACTTAGGCGTATCGGTGCTCCTAGTGTGATAGAAGACGGCGGGTGCGCGCATTTATAATTGAGGAATACATACCGTGTCGAGTGACAATTGCCCCTTCCCACTTTTGTATGCTTCACCGCGTAACACTGCTGTGTTGAGGCGAAGCTGACTTTCAGAAACCGGCATTATGCAACGTGTCGTGCTTTCTGAGCTTCGAAGCCATTGGCGAAGATTACAAAGGCGAAGAGGCAAAGTCGCCGTCATTGCTAACAGCGGCGAATTGTTTTAATGCAATACACGGCACCGAACACCAAGAAGCTTGGTAGCGAACGTCAACGTAGCTAGGCCTGGCTTTGCCGCGGTGGTGACTACGGCTGCCAGTGGATCTGCGTGCGAGAGCACCGGTTTGAGGAGGCGAGATAATCGAAATGGTGGCGGTGGTGGCTTCGATCAATGGCGTTTCGGACCTGCATTCATGTCAAAAATTCCGGAAAATCGTACGATGAATGTTTTTTTTTTGCGTTCAGGCGTTGTTATACATTGATTTTATGGGTTAAGTGGCAGTGCCACAAAGGCGTCCGAATTGTCAGGCATGTCCGGAAAATTGGGCGTCCGGAAAATCTGTAATTGACTGTAGTCTACAAAACAATACACTTGAAGGTCAACAAGTTTTGAAAGTTTGTAGAATTTCGACTTTGATGCTTGTCTTCTCGATAGCTTACAGTGTACCGTGATGATAATCTTTTGCCAAAATGGCAGTGGCACCAGTCTTGCAGGAAAGCCTAAAAATCGAGAAAACAACCCAATGCTTCTCTCTGCCCACTTTTCTGGTTCCTTCGCACATTAATTGTGATGCCAGGAGGACTCTGCGCGTGAAGTCACCAGAGTAAAAGCTGTCGGTTGGTCAGTTGATGAGAGACAACAGCACCAACATGACAAGAGCCAGCTGTGTATTCGGAGAATCAAGGGGGGCTCACCCATTATGCGCCACTGAACCTTTTATGAAGCTTCCATTCAGTCAGCACTGCGTGTAGAGCGATTGGGGGCTAACAATGGAGAAGCCTTTCTCCTGGTGTGTTGAGATGACCCAATGCTATTGCTGCACTGTATGGAGTTGGTGAGAGTACGTGATGTGGAGGAGAGAGCGCCATTGGGGAGCGTTGTAAAGGTGAGCAAAAAACTTCGGCGGTCATGCAGTTGCTCTTCAAATGCCTGTAACTTTGCTATTGCAGCATTGTTTCAAAAAATTTTTCTGGCTGTATGTTCGTTGTAGACTGGTACACAGCTGCCACTATACAACAAGTTTTCGTGCTCAGGGTGGTTAGGGGCCCTTTAAAGGAGTAGTGAGACAAATTTTTTCACTCTCTTTTGCATTAAATGAAGTTCCAAAACTTGTAAGCCTGAGAAAATTCACTGGCAAGCATCATAGCACCCTAATAATTTGCCACAATGCTTTTTTCTGCAAACCAGTCTCGGTTTCGGTGCCCACATCTGGATGCATCATGAAGTCGCGATACATTGGCTCGCTCTGTTCACGCGATCGTTGCAGCTGTCACAGGCAATGCCAGAACATGCACAGTATTTTTATTTGCTGTTTTATGAGCAATGTCATCGTATCTAGCCTTATTGCTACACTAAATGGGCAAACTTTGCTCTGTGTCATGACATCACTATAATTTCTGGATGAACTTTTGTATCAAACTAAAACATCTTATTTATCACAACCATCTTACTTGCTAGGTTGTGATCTTTCTACTTTGAAATTGTGTCCATACTCCTTTGAACGAGGCCACTGTTGTGTTGAGTCATTGTATTGTCCAAGTTATGGCATGCTATTGCAGGGTCGAGGCTTTGTATTGTCAAAATATATGGGAGTCTACTTTTAATGCTGAGTCATGTCCGATTGCCTGCACCGCTTCAACTCGTTGTTTCAGTTTTTTTACAGTGAAGAAATTACCTTTTGTGCCTGCGCAGGCACACTGGAATGCTGCTGACTTGGTTCGAGCAAGCTGGCCTCTGTCTCCTGGGCCTAGCAGTGGTTGCATACGGGGAGCTGCTGCACCCTTTCACACCCCTTGCGGGCCGCATGCCCTTCTTGCCTCTCATGGTCACTTCCGTGAGCTGTTCTGTCGCCATCATCTATGCATGGGCTAAGTCGTGGCAACTGTGGTTTCTGCAACCTTCACGAGATGTTTGACGAGTGAAGTGCAGCTTCTGCAAAGAACATTCACTGCCTAGAGGAGCTTATCTATTGAATGTTCGGTAAAGGCACATCTGGTGAAGACGAATTATACTATACGTGAAATACGAGTCTTCATCAAAAGGTTAAAATTATATTTTTGCATTACTCTGAGCAAGGAATCTGTGTGATCAGTGAAACATCAACATTTGGTTATTTTATCCCTCTGGTTGATGCCAGCTACACATATTTTGTGGGGAAAAAAAAGTGGGGAGGGAGGGGGAGAAGTCTCATCTTATAAACAAAGGGCCTTCCAACTAAGCATCTGGCCTGGCCTTAAGCTTGTGCACATGCTTTTGCAATGCGTCTGTTCTCCTTATCAAACTGTATGGGGGCTGCTTTCCATGCCATCAATCTCAATGAAACCAACATGTGGAAAGGTTTCACACAAATGGCAATACCTGTTGAAACTTTTACATACTGTTTCTTTTGACAAAGTATGACTGTTCTATTATGGCCTCCCTCACTGACCACCCAGACCTTGATTGCTTCCTGCCACCCTGCCTGATCACTGTGTGGACTGTTCTCATGGCTGCGCCCGATGATGAAATCGTTGCACTGTCAAGGTTGATTGAAAAATCCGAAAGAGCACACATATTTGACCTGTTTATAAGCTACACCCCTAACTCTACTAAGTGAAAAGTGCCAACGTCTTGCAGAGAAAGCAACAAGCCTAGCTTTACCATGTGGAAGTCAGAGCCACAATTCTAAGTCAACATGTCTTTTATTTGCTGGCGTTGCACATTCCAACCCAGGTGCGGCTATGTGGTACAGAGTCTCACTTTCTGAAAAGCAAATTTATCTTTTGTAAAACATAAATCTTAGATAAAAAAAAAAGGAACTGTTTATCTGGGCAACAGCCAGATACCAACCTTCTGTGCAAAATCTTATCAATGGAAAGGCTGTGCAGTAAGGGAAAACTGTTCATCCTACTCATTGCCATTTATCAGGCTACAGCAGACAACCTTAAACAGTCCTTACCGCTGCAGTGTGGGTAATTAGACAAATAATATTGCTGTGGGCATTACAAATGCTTTATGTCCGTGTGAGTGTCAGAGTAGCAACATATGACGCATTGCACAATTGTTGTTGTTTTTTTATCTTTTTTTTTTACATGTGCATATATCACTACATGAAGTGACCAAATAAAGTTGTTAATTTTACATTAGCACTACCATTGGTAAATGTGCATTGATATACAAAGTTTTGTAATTGGCCTTTCGCAGCCACAGTGCACTATGTTCCTGATACTAGTACATTTGTTGTCTATTGCTTATCTAGAAATGAGATTCCACTGATATAAAGAATGCAATTTTTTTTTTTCAAAGTACATTTAAACTTCAATATAACGAAGTCGCGTCAATATACTTAAGCTTTCATGTCCACTCCGCCACCACAGCTGATACTGTTGCCAGAGGGGGGGCAAACGCTTCATCTGCCTCTCGCTTCAATGTGTTTCTGAAATGTGAAATTACATGACCTCCAGCACTAAATGTGCAAAAATACAGTGCACACAAAGCTATGGCCATCTCGGCTCACCTAAACTTGGCACCTGCCGCAGATTACTGCCAAGATAGGGTGCGTGGGCCACGTATGCACTCACTTGTACTGAGACTCATGCGTAGCCGCGGGCGGGCTATAAGAGGAAATGCGCGTGTGCTTATTTGCCCCCCAGTTCCTCCTCCCCCAAGTGCGTGCTTCATCAGGTGACCATGTGCTCGCCTCCTATCCCGCCTCTTGCTCACGCGGAAAGACAACGCGTTTCAAGCCAACATCCCTCTCACCTCACCCTCGCATGCCCCCCCCTTGTACCTACCGCATATGACACGTGGGGCGCGATGGGATGTTATCGCACTTCAAACGAAATATGAGAGCGAGAGGGTCTTGCTGCTATGCTACTTAGCTTCGGCGGCCGCGCTCATCTGTGTGGTGCACAATTTGAGAGGTGGGTTCGCAAGCAGCTGCATGTAATTAAACCATTTGACCATATGTGTCCACGGTAGCTTCCATTTATTGCCTCGGTATTCCTTTGCTGCAGCAGTTAAATTTTGTTATATGGAAATAGTGTCTAAACACTCTTCATAGTATTGAGGTTCAAAATACATGGTATTCTACCGACAAGAAGTTCTAAAAAGTTAAATACCTCATTATATATATCGAGAAGTTTGTTGTATTGAAGTTCGTTATTACTTGTATTGAAGTTTAACTATGTATGTCACCTTCTGTATGCACACCCTATCTCAAAAAATTGTAGGCCGCACGGTCGTTCTAGCCTGTATGGTTTTTACTATGCTTCAACCTACATTCTTAGTGTATTTTTTGCCTTTATTAAGGCACTTACAATTATGGGCCGAGAGTTTTGGTAACCTTGCATTTTAAAACAATGCAACATGTCAGCATTGCCATATGTACGTGGATTCCTTGAAGTCTCCATTGTCAGTGAAATGCTGGGCACTAGGAAACTCCTTCACATGCAGAATAAATTAAAATGTGCAGAAATTAATGAAATGCTGAGTCAATGGTCCTTCTGAACTGTCTTGAACCACATGCACCTAGCTAGGCTAAAAATGGTTGGCAACTTTGCTGCTCATCGCGAGTGCTTTTACAACTTCCCTCTATGTTCCGAGCCCATTTGGCTATAATGATATCCTTTGCAAGTACATCATTTCATTACGCAAATTTTTCATGACTTTCTGGTTTGATAAACATTTCATTGTTTTCAAAAAGGTATCCGAGAAGGCATTGCAGCAGTTGGCCACTGCAATGCCTTGAACCTTGCAAATACGGTGGACATCACTTTTTAGGCTCTCATGGCTTAACCAATGAAATGACCTGCGCAAAAATTCCCAAATCCTGCTTTGGCAACGCTGCATTTGTGTTTGTGAAAGAACTTACCTTGTGCATATGGATGCCATGATAAAACACTGTTCAAGGTTTCCAAATAAATTTTTACTATTTCTAATCTATTCTCATAGGTGGGCAACATGCACCTGTAGAGTTCCTTGCAACCACATCACCATTCTTACCTCATGATTTTTTTTTTTTTTCGTCCCCGATTGGAATCTTACTGTTGTACAGTATGGTCCACTCTTAAAGGAAACGCCATTAAAACCAACATAATTTGAATATATCTTCTTCATAGGAAAATGTGCTTTATGCAATGTGTTAGGTCAACCTAGGCCAACCTAAGCCATCGCTTCAAAACTTGGCTGCGGTCGTCCCAAAAACCCAATTTGATGCTTGCTTTAGCAGTAAGCCGTACTGTACATCTTGCATTGACAGTGGTCACAATCTTCCCACAGAGCAATGGTAGGCGCATGTATAAATCCTTACCTGTATGATGAGACGAGGACATTCTTGTGAAACGCGGAAATAAACCAAGTGTAAATTTCTTTGTAGTGTCAGAAATCTAAAAGTTTTGCACACTCCTTTTATCGCACATTTTTTCCATCAGTCTCGGTGATCTCGTGGCAGTACTTAGTTTCACAATGATGTGCCACTTGAATGGAAGCCAAAGATGGAGTCTTCCTGTCAGGAGGTTGATCACATGAATGCACATGTTTTTCCATGTCAAAGCAACATCTTTTCAGTCACGAGTGCCGTCTATAATGTCGGAAGAGATCTTGTAGCTTCTGTTCCAGTGCCATGTTGTGAAAGCAGGTATACAACTGCCTTACATATTTTTGCTTCTTAACACTGATGCATTTTTGCAGTCTTTTGTACTAATGCTAGTCACTGTTTTTCCCCAATAAAAGGCCTTGAGATTGTGATGTATTGTGTTTATTGAGCAAGGGCACCATACACCGAGAAGCTACATAGGGTGCATCTTTTGTCTTCAAAGGACTTAAGGCTAACTTCAATGAAATTGTTGCCTGTGTAAAAAATGCAATTTCAGAGAGCGTAGATACAAAGCAGCGTCCCTGCAAAAATATTATGCTTCAAGTAGGAGTGGATGCATTGCACATAGTAAACACAGCACTTTTCATTAAGGCTTTTTCAAGCTGCCGAGTTTTAGTTACAATGCATCAGTGACATATACAAGTGCAATTTTCATTCAGATAGAAATTGTCACAGCCATTTTCTGGCTATAGCATGGCAGACACCTTGTTGATGACACTTTGTTTTTAATTTCAATGACACTTGGTCTGGTGACTGTGCAGAATCCTTTGGCTCTTACTTCATGCTATGAAACGTTTACTAATGACCTCAAGAGAAAATTCTCCACCTGGTGAGATTCCCCACAAATAGTCACATGACACAGTGCACAATAGCATCATCACATGTTGCGGGTGCTTTCTCGTCTGCAGTGCCCAACAAATGCATTTAGGGGGGAAAAAAAGGAGAAAATCCTAATCGGCTCAGAATTCATCTCAAGAATGACTGGCTAGTGCTTAAATGTCATCTTATGTACATACTTTATTTTAACCTGGCCTTAGTGGTAATTTTAAATAAATTCACTTGCTGTTATATTCTTGCACTTACCTGGTTTTTTGTTCTTTTGTGTGTAAGAATAAATTTCTGTGGCTGCAGATTTTTGCTTAAATTCTGAAGATGAACTGATAACTGTTGACACAAATAAAAAACTGGGCACTGTTCTCTCTTATCTGTCTGTGCTGTTTATTCAAATTTTTATTGGCCAGCCCATCAAGCCACCAGTTCTATGCTTGCCCGTCCTAGCCGAACACACACTGCTACACCAGTGGTGGCCAGCCAAACTTGGGCCATTGTGCGAACACATTTGATGCTTAAGTTCTGTCAGCCAAAAGCACCATTGGGAGTGTGGATCTGCACGCACTATGTATTTGAGGCACTCTCCATGATGTTGAAAATGGTGTCTATAAATCAGACAAAAGCTACGTATAAGTTAGAACCTGTACATTTATTCATTCTATCTCAAATGTAAAGCTTCATGTTTACTTGTCGTTGGCAAAGTCAGCAGGGTTCTTGCGCGTTGCCTTCTTATACTCACGCTCGCCCCAGTCGTAGACAAGGTAAGTCAGAACAAAGGCTGCAACAACAAAGAAGAGGGTAATGTGTCAACTACCATTCAAGTCAACAAAACTACTCTCAACTCATGCTGTGTTGAGAAAGATCTGACATGTAACACACGGCATGCAGTGCATGATGAACGCTTACATGCAGAGTGCAAGATTGTGCATACAATCTGTAGGACCTAAACGACGCTTAAACACTGTATTGGTTCTACAGGTCAGTGAACAAAGTCCGCTCTCACAGTATCCTTCACCTGTAATACCAGCTTCTAACTTCACGTCAATTATAGCCGTTTGACCACAATATGTGCTGCTTCCAGTTTATATATCTCATTTCTTTAAGGAGAGGCGAGGCTAAAGACACGAGTCCTGACAAGGGTTGCGGCCCTCTTGACTACAAGTTCGATAGCAATGGCTTTAGGGCATGTGTTAGGAATGCAGAAATAAGGCTGATCAACAATTGGGCCACGTCTACTTTGTTGAGACCTACCACCAGTTCCAAGAAATTCTCCTCCATACTCTGCCACAAGGTACACTTGTATGCCACATAGTTCTGTTCTGTGATGCATCAGGAAGACTCTCTGGGGAAATAATTGAAGCACTAATGCACATCGCTGCAAGTTTACAGACACATACTATCTGAAACTTGCTCATTTCCAGATACCCAATAAATGTGTGTGTCCTGCCCACTGACTAGCTTCAACTCCACAATTGCAACATGTTCCCTAAGGTATTTCATTAAAAACGTGCTTTTAAGCTTTATTTGAAGTTATCATGGCAATTATCATAGCTGCGAGAACAAATAATGTGTCACTGAAGAAATAACGTCTATTGTCTCTTGTTTAATCTTTTAAGATTTAGGCTTCACCAAAGTACTTGGCAATTAAACTCCACCTATGTTAAAATGTAGGCATAAGTACTTATTCAATTCCTATACCTCCCATGGCAAACAAATCTTGATGTAGAAAACAAGAATCCCACACAGACTTATTAAAATAAACACAAGTGGTCTTGACAGCACCGTTTCTATGTGCCCTCTTAGAGAAACCGCACAGGAGATACCTGTCTTGGCACTACCTGTTATCTACCAATGCAAAGAGGCACGCATGTTGGGTGTTTTGGCAAACACCATTCATTGGCTGCTGTCGTAACCCAAGTTGACAAATTGCTGAATTTCGTTATTTAACGGTCTCCCACACCTGCCACACGTGACAGACAAACTGTCAAAATGCTCGAGTGACGAAGCGCGGCGAGCGAATTGACCTTCGTGCTATCATGCCTCTCGCTTCAATGCAACCTATAAGCGGTGAAAACACGGCGCGCGGCGGACTTTCCCCGCCGCAGATTGCTTCCAAGATAGGGCAGGGCCAAGGCGATCGTATCGCCGAAATGGATTGTCGCAGATTACGTCCTGCTTCGGTCCACTGAAACCATTCCGCATTGCTTTGCTGGCAAAAATTCTCTCCTTCTGTTTGCGTCAGTCCCAAACGCAAGTTTCGGATTCTCCGAACGCCCGTGATGCGGACCGATTTCCGTCCGTCTCCGCACACAGGATCACTTTCCTTTTAAATGCAGCATCACGATGAACTCGGTACTTCATCATGATAGAGCAGACGCAGAGAACGTGAAGACAGACAGTAGACTATTGCCTAAACCCACGTACTGCAGCACATGGAGGAAGCTATGGTAGCTAGGCTCGACGTGCGTGCGAGGCGGACATTTTGAAATGCCGACGGCTATATGGTAACACAGATTTAGGGTCGTACTCGATTCTAACGCGCACGCAATTTTTGGACCTGTTTTATCGGAAAAAAAAGTGCGCATTAGGTTCGAGTAAATACAGTATTTGTGGCTTGAGGGGAGCGTTTGCCATCTAGGTTGACCGCTGAACTTCTAGGCAGCTGCACTGTAACCGGTATTTCGTGTCCCGCAACTACACTATAAGCGCTATGCGTATACATAGAGTGCTATGGGAAAATTAACGGGAGTCTGAAAAGACCATATTATATCCGGTCCTGCACTATAAGCGGTTACGTTATAAGTGGTCTATACTGTATTTTGAATTTTCTCTGACCGATAACTTGGGTTGGCGTGGTGAAATTTTTGTAATTCCTTTTGCTCTGTGTTCTACGACATGCTGAAAATAGATATAGAGCAAGTATGGTGACCCAAAAATGGCGTTGCAGGGCCCCTTCAAAGGAGCCTTCGAACACTTTTCAACGCACTGTTTTTCGGTTGTGGGTTGCGTAGACAATTCTATATTCACGGACTTCAGTTACTCTGGTGTGCTGATGGTGCCGTTACAATGGAAACAAACTGCCTTTATGCATTCTAGCACATTTCATGTTTGCCACTGCTGGTTGAGCATCCTGGGACTGCACAACGTCTCTTTTCTACAGTTCAGCACCGCAAACATGAAAAAGGGTGCAGCAACAACAATGCACCGAGGTGAGAAACCTGCACCAAGTGAATAATACTCAAGGGTGTATTGCTCGTGCAAAACGAGGAAACAGGCGACAAGGCTGCTAATGAGCGTATACATGCGAGAAGAGAAGCTTTTGTGCTCAGCCAGCGGCCCTACTGTGTTTTGCGAATGTGTCTGTTTGTATTGTTATAAAAAGTACATCAAACTAAAATAAATAAAATAATTTATCACATTTTTGCTGCAGTGCAGTGGTTATCACAACGTAGTTTTTAACCAATCAGTGAGGAGCGAGTGGTGATGTTAATGATGCTTCTGGCGAGCATCAGTGGGCAATGATGCGGTCGGCAGGGATATAGTGATTTGCTTGCATGGTTAAAATAATAAATATTTCGATGTCGGTGCTTTGACTTACACTAAAAGCATCTTCAACTGTTAGTCTACGCAACCTGCAACAGAAAGACGGTGGCTAGAAAAGTGTCTGAGGACCCATCTAAAGTGATTTTCCGCATTGAAATAAATCTTCTTTCTCGGGTTTTACATGCCAAAACCAGTTCTGATTATGAGGCAAGCCGTAGTGGAGGGCTCTGGATTAATTTTGACCGCCTGGGGTTCTTTAACATGCACTACAATGCAAGATTGCAGTTAATATTCAAACATAGTCAACACTTTTATTTAATCCCAACTTGCTAGCTATTACAGGGGCCATGTTGCTTTTTAACTGTTCATTTCTTTTTTTTGTATGCTTTCACTAGGGATAAAAAAGGCTAGGGAATTTGTATATAAGTTTAATGGTTACTGAACTCCAGAACAAAAACTTGACATCCAGCATTTTTGCGTACCCGGTCAAGCACGCGAGTACATTAGGCCTGAATGGTTAAAAGCTTCCTGCAAGTGATTACTGCCTGCTGGCTGTTTTGAGCACTTAGCTATTTCTACTACTACTAAGCTGTTCCTGCAAGCACTCTGTCGAGTGAGAAAGTAATTACAGCTCCTGGAGGCTTCACTACTGCACAGAGGGAGGATTTACTGAACTCGCATCCGAGAATCGGTGAATAAGCTGAGCGACAACACATTATGTTTAACACGGCTTGCTTTCAGCAGCACCTGCACATTTTCTATGCTTTACAGGATGCTAATGTTTCTTTTGTTAAGCTTACCCAGAAAAAAAATTTACGTCCTTTAGGGTTTATCTCCTCCCCACAATAATTGTCACTTCCATGCATTTCTTTTGACACACTGTACTTGCTACTCTTTCTGTCAAGGATGCTATGTCAGGGGGTTACAAGCATTCAGTTCATTACTTGAACGTATACTGGGCATGTAGAATTAAAGAATGGAAAAGTACACAATATTGATGGCAATTATTGTCTGGGGAGTGCAAATTTCTGAGTGATCGACCAATTGGTCTTGTGGAGTCACCCCTAGCTCTCTCCGTGAGTGATACCTGTCATTGCCTTCAGTCCCTCAATCAGTATACTCAACCATACTTTCTATATGTGTTTAGTCATGTTCAGTCTACTTCAGTTATGCTTGGTCATCTCTGCTGTAACCACATAAATGCTGGTGCCCTTTGACTAGTCGTGTACATGGCCACTTAGTTTGAATTTGCATTTTCCTTCTAATGGTGAAGCACTGCTGCGACTGCCTTTCTGTAGATAGCTTGCAGAAGAGAGCAGTGAGAATTCAATTCAATACTGAATGTCAATTCCACTTGAAGACTGAACTGTTTCCTTACTACCCCTTGCTCTCATTTATCGTTTCCTTTACACACAAGCCAGTTAAAATAGCAAAAAAAAAAAAAAAAAAAAGAGATCATGCAGTCAAGGTTGCCACTATTCAGGTTTTCCAGCAGTACTGCTCATGAACTCCACGTGTGTGTACACGGAAGTAACAAAATAAACGAGACAGGAACTCACGCGGCAGAACATAGAATATTTGATCCTTAGTTCTGCGAAAGACGTTAGGGATGCCTTGCTTGAACAAGCCAGCGAACGCGCGCTGCTCGTATGGCGACAATCGATACATCACGATTCCACGCAGTTTGTACAGGTTCCCGAAGTGAAGACCCATTGTTGATCCAATTGACCTGAAAGCAACAAGGAAAATAAGCAAAAAAAAAAAGGAGATTTAAAGCCATGACATGTGGATAGTACGGACGTAGTAACATCTTACTATACGCACGTGTTGGAGAAAAAATTCGTATGAAATGTCGATAGTATCACGGGATGCTACCTCACTTTTAATGCAGGCTAACGCACCGTTCACTGCAACTGTCGTAATGAGATCGTGTGACTGGATGTAAATCCAGTCTTTAAAAAATAAATATTAAAAAGACGCTTTAGTACAACTTCACGAGGAGCAGCCTAGCATAAACGACGCACGTCATGAGAATGTCCCCTGATGACCTTGATTTCGGTTCACCAAATTACCGTTCCTATATTAACTGCACAGATCACTACGGAAGCTGCCAAAACAGTGGCTCAGAACGAGTATGTTTACAGCAAAAAATCGGCGATCAAAGCAGTAGAAGTGACTGTCCCGGGACGACGCAACAAACTCAAGTTCCCAACTCCTCGCACACGGAGTGCACAAGCAATGCAATATCTGTAGATGACACATAGCTCACCGGTGTGCATCTAATAATGAAGACTGTGATAACGAAAACATTAATTCACTGTTAACAATAGCTTACCAGTCCTGGTCTGCTTAAGGAGCCACAAATACAATGCACAGTTGCAGGCGCAACCGTCCGGGGCACCTCCAATACCTCCAACAGGCTACAGCTCAGCGGATCCAGCTCGGGCTTAGGCTTTGTGTGGCTTCAGCTGACTTGTGTGTGGTTCATTCATAAGAATAAATCACACCGCTAGCCTTTACACTAATTTTGTATACCACGCACCACACTGTTAAAGTAGTAGTTCTGTGGTTTAACGCTTTTTTGATAGATTACAGTGTGCAAGAGAAAAAAACGCGTTCTTTGTATGCTGTAATCTTGCAGGTTTGAAATTATACGCAGTCATTGCGGTGCTATGTAATGAAACCGGTCGCACTATTTCACTTGCTGCACAATACAAGGTTCTTAGGTTGCGAGGTTGCGCCCCGGCCGGATTCACACTCAAGGCATGGTTCATGGCGACCTGTACGAAATTACGATCAGCTGTGCTCCGTAAGATACCTTCTAGGACCCTTCTATGCGTGTGCAACGTGGTGCATGTATTGTTGTGCGCACTGGCTCTGTCAACAACGTGCTGACGTCCTGCCTTCCTGTGTCAAAGTGAAACTGAAAAGTACCAGTTACAGCTGATCATTGCTCATCGAATTGGTTATGTTTACCAGTGTTTACACTGTCTCAGAGCAGCAGGCGCTTAAAACAGCCTATGCTTTTGCAAATAGTTTGATATCTTTAAAGAATAAACGCTTCAGAATAGTGACGATGTGAATGGGTGCGGATGACGGTTTTATGATAGAAAGCACGCTTTTTCATCCCGATGCATCTCGCCTGCTTCGCACCTTAAACCGGATAACTTGCGTGTCGGATCCTCGTGTTCCGATGTATCGGTGCTAGTGAAACAGAAGAGATCGACGTAAGTAATGCAGTTGGGAGCTCTGACCGTGAGAAATAACGGCATCGTTCAGGTATTGATATCTATCTGGAGTACACGGATGTTGGTGTTATCGCTCGAGATAAAAAGACGTACTAGTTAAACCATCCTTTCAGCTTGGGTCCCTCATCACTCCGCGTTTTACGAGTTAGTTTTCTGCAGTTTTTTCCCTTCTATTTTTTCGTTAACGGATGCAAACCTGCTAGTGCCTTCTTTCAAGTTACGTGACAAGTGCGTGTGCGCATAACATTCCCTGTGCTCTGATGCAGGGAGGGGAGCCATTCTGAACCATGGCCTTCGCTGGTGCCACCACGATTCTCCCAAAATCACCACTCATTACACAGTCGTGCCCAGGGAGTCAGATCCTCGATGGAAAGGTAAAATATTTTTGCCTAAGTAATGGGGAAATAAGCGAAAAAAAAAATCATTTTTTTAAATGGTCGAACCACGTAAAGGAACCAGGATAAAGGGGTATTTTTAATTCTTAGAAAAGTATGGAATGTTGCCACTGGTTTCACAGTCTCATGTTACGTAAGAAGAGTTTGCAACAGAAAAACAAATGTTTGCATATATGTTTTCAGCAGTAGGAATACACGGAAAGAGATTTCACTAGAAAAGAAAATGATGTAGCAATTGAGGCTGGGATAATGTAACGATTCTATTTCAATGCTATTTCTTTTCATGTTTCAAAAGTAATCTGAGCAGTGCTCTGCCCTCATTATTACTAGGATTGGCCAGCCATGAATGGTGGATGAAAATGAAGGAGAAGAATCGAGCCAAAGGAATCCATACATTATACGGCAAAAGTTAAGATAGGGGCAAACTTGTAATGCTTAGGGAAGGGCAAGTGCCCACTGAAATTGTTAAGCTCAGAAGTTGAGTGCAGGATGAACAAAGTACGGAAAGTGTATTTCATTCGCCTGAGTCGTTAACTTCTTATTTATTTATTTATTTATTTATTTATTTATTTATTTATTTATTTATTTATTTATTTATTCTGGTACCTCACAAGCTCCAATTGGAGTATTATGTGAGGGGGGTTACAAATTTCCGTGCGAACAGAAGCAATTTTAACATTTCTTATTTGAACATCATTATACAATAGCAAATAAATAAACAAACTCGAAAATGGAAGTAAAGGAAACACTTCAAAACAAAAACAAAATGCTGCATATTTTTTCTTTGAAGATAACTGGGTCAGAGATGTGAACAATGTTGTCTGGAAGACCATTCCAATAGATAAGCATGGGGCAGAGCTGATGAGTTGAATGTGATGGTTTTTCCCAAAAGACATTCGAAACTGAGGTGATTGTGCAATCAGTACAATGTGCGATTCGGCTGTGTAAGAGGTAGGGTAAATGGTTGATGGCTTTAAACAAGCTTTCGGGCAGTAATAAGACTTCAGTAAGACACGATGCATGCATTCCTGTGCATGGGAATGCAATACCCTTAAAGTTGCCCATTTTATTTTTATTTTTATACCTTCTCTCTATTAAGGTCACACATCCAGGTCACGAATTCCATCTCTCCTCCTTTTTACATGACTAGGTCTTGTTTGTCATGTCTTGTGTTGTGTTATGGCATATACAAACCAGGCATGCAAGGAGGAGCTTTATCACCATAACAATTACTAAAGAAGATGACAGCAGTCAGCTGAGTCCCAGCCTTTGTTCATTGTTCTGTACCGCCATATGACAGGCAACGTAAGTGTAGACTGACATTACTCTCCTGCCATAGAAATAAAGCATAGCATCAAGATATGGCAAAGAGAAACACTCTGCTGACCTACCATCAAGCTTCCCTGTAAAATGAGCATTGCCATTCTGAGAAAGCGGTTAACAGAAAGCAAAAATGTTCAATTCATAGGCAGGCATTCATTCTTGTCTCTTTGTGCTGTTACTTTGGACAAGTTGTTTCCTGCTTGGTAATGGGGCTAGCACAAATGGGCAAATAATCGTTTACTAAAACCTTAGTAAATGTGCTTCCCTCCAGGATGCTCTTAGTATGCAAGAAAAAGCCAAAACAAACCCTTCCCCTTTGAAAGAAAAACGTTCCACCAAATCATTCTGTGCCCATAAGCTAATTTTTCATCATAGAATACAGTCAAAGCACACCTGCTGCACAGGTAAACTTAATTGTGCCAGAAAATTTCAATCTTGTGCACCTTAATTTTTGTGCAGTGTGTTTGCAAGTCCCTGCTTGTGTAGCAGCACCCATTTGACAGTCAGAATATGTGCAGTTTCTTCCTTGGTATACCTGTTCATGTACTGGCAATTCATGATAAACTTTGAACGGTTTCATGTTTCTTTCAATTGAATCAATAGTCATACGTTGATTTCGAAAGTGGCAGGACACTTTACAGTCATGAAGTTACTAAATGCCATGGACATGATGTTTTGACAGGATAATCAGATTCTCTAAAAATAATATTTGTGATTCATTGCTGCATGAAACATGCAATGAAAGTCCACAATTCATCAGACAACTCTGTTGTGGCAGCAGGCTTATCTTAAACTTGTGACCTCACCCCACTCTTTTCACAGGATGGAAGATGACGAAAAAAATCACTGTTGCAGTATAACAAAGGGGGCAATCTTTTACAGTGTATGAAGAGCTGCAGTAACTGTAGCTCATGTGGTGGCATCATGACTAAGTGATAGCAAATGGGTGGGGTGATGGTAAATGACTAGCCAAACAGTTTATTTTCTTATGTTGAAAATGCTTCTAAAACTTTTCCTTTTAGCTTCCAACTTGGGTTTATATACAAAAAATTATATTTTTTTCTTGGACTTTGTTGTAGTCTTTTGTTTGCCGCAAATCTAAGCATCCTGCCAAACTCTCACCATTATCAATATAGAAATTGGGTGCTTAAATTCAGTAAGTACGTTATTTACAATTAATTTCTGGACAAACCTAATCTATTTTGGAAACTCCGTGGCTCTGAAGAAATGAAGCAAGTAACATGTGGTATGCGTTGTTTGTTGCTGCAGAAGTGGATATGACCCGTGCCTCCGATGAAACGGATGTGGTCATCGTTGGTGGCGGGCCAGCGGGGTTGTCGGCAGCCATTCATCTGCGGCAGTTAGCCACCAAGGCGGGCAAGGAACTCCGAGTCTGCCTAGTGGAGAAGGCCTCACAGATTGGTCAGTTCCTGCAGCCTTCACCTTTTGAACTTTTCTCCTCTTGACTGTCAGATTGAGTCGTCTTTAGTCGCTGCATTCGGCACTTTAGAGGAGACACATTTTTGATGCTTGAGAACTCTACCATGCACTCACATGTAAAAAGATGATACTTGGCAAGTATGAAGCTTGGGAAACAGTCATCAGGTATTTTAATTTGATACTAAAGTTTGTCACGAAATGCTGCCCGGCCGTCGTCAATGTTATCATGCTTCAGAGCAAAATTTGCTGATGCCGTGTAGTAAAAACGGTAAGTATGATGACATTGCCCACAAACACATAAAGAAGAATGCTGCACATGTTTATTCAGGCTCTGCTCGTGTGTGGCAGCTGCAGTGATTACAGGAATTGAGTGAGCCAGTGCATCCACCTACTGGGTACCAAAACCAAAACTGGTTCATATAATCAAGTATTGTAGTAAATTAATTAGGGCCCTCTGACGCTTGTCAGTATTTTTTCTAGGGCTTAGAAGTGTTTGGGCTCTCATTCAACGCAAGAAACTTTCAAGCTGAACTGTCATGTCAGTACTTTTAAAAAAGCGCAAAGCATGTGTATGTTCTTTAATTTGTGATACATTTGCTTTTCATCTCAATACATTGAATCCATATGTTATAAAAATGACTTGATTCAGTCACTTCAAATGACTAGTGCAGCTACTTTGCTCTAAGACTGGCTCTGGCTTCCGTGGCATTAACACAGAAGTTTGTCAAAAACCTGCATGCTCTTAGTTCACTTTCAGATAATTCATGCCAGTTTTTCTATGTAGAGTTGAAATTAGGCCTTATTGCCATTGCAGATGAAAGTTTTGCTGCAAGTGTAGTAGCCAAAATCTACCTCAAGATTACTTGTTAAAGTTTGCTTCCATTTTAGAAATGTGTACTCAAGAATGCAGAGGAAGCAACTGGGCACTCTTAACTAGTATATAAAAAGGTCTGTTTGCTTTTTGCTGTTCTGTTGCTTCTTTTGTTTATGTGTTCTTTACCCCCAGGCATGTGAAACTCAGCATATACTTGCCGTTACAAGTCCAAAGCGGGCTGTATGCAACTGTTCTGATTGGCTGGTTCTCGTCGCAGGTGGTCACACCCTATCCGGAGCCTGCATCGAACCTGGCCCCCTCCAGGAGCTCTTTCCCGATTGGAAAGAGAGAGGAGTAAGCTTTTGCTCTTACACGATTATGGTATATTTGACTGGTCGTTTCAGAGCACTCCGATGGTCATGTAAAGCAACAGTGAAGCTGTAGTGCTCGGACAAATCACTTTAATTGCATTATCGCAGCTTTGTTTATACTATGGGCGCATGCTTATGGTCGTGATAGAGCTTAACCCTTTATTGACGAGTGTTGTCTACAGGCAACATACCAGAAAAATGTTTTTTTCTTGCCGAGTTTCAGTGTTGAGTACGAAGTTTCTGGCTAAATGTCTTCGGCCAACACTGAATGATCCCAGCAAGCGTCATTTGTTGGTTTAGAGCAGGAACACTGGACGACCAAGAAGTTTGGCACACGACTCACTGTCTTATGAAAGCAAGGTCAGAGGAGACAGGCCGATGCAAGATATCCAGCTGCAGCGGTGTCACACATGTGATGTAAAGCAAATGAAATGTACAGTACACCTATGGTTCACATATGATGAGAGCCGTGTATACAAATTGAAAACGAAGCCTTAGGTGGCTTCGTTTTCAATTTTAATTTCAATTTCAATTAAGGCTCGAGCCTTAGGTGGCTTGGGGTGAAGCCCACTTCCAGTTTCCTGCCTGGGGTTTTCCCCCTATTGCTAAAAAAATTTCTGCAAAATTTTTTTTCTTTTTGTTGATTATGCTTGTTCTTTATGCATTTTTTGCACATTTAGATAGAAAATATAACAAAAAAAATTCTGGGTATTTATATGTCTTGACCTTAAAGGGTTAATTCCTTTGTTAAGCCGACTTTCGAAGCTTTACAGGAATGTATGAAAATGAACATTCGGATGTGCCATTCTGCTTTCAACCTCAGCCCTAGCATTATGGTAACCAGGGCATAAAAAGACGAAGGGCACGGGGAGACAGAAAAAGGCTGAACTTTCATTAACTTAATCAATAATCACGAACATTCATCTGTTTCCTTTTGTATCCTTCGGCTTAGTTTTATGCGCTGTCGTCGTAACGCAAAACCAACTTGCTCAAAGGTACACCTTGTGCTCAAGCCTCCTTCGGGCGTATAGTTGGCATCAGAGGTTCGCAAAGCAAGGTGGGCAAGGTCAGTGCCTGCAGTAACTGGTGGAGGTCAGCAAACTTACGATAACTGTGCAACTCGCATACTAGCCTGCCCTCCCGCGACTTTAAGGCCACCTGCGCATGCACTCCCTCCCTGTAGTACCAGTCTTTGGTATGGCATCCTGGCCGTGTCTTTATAAAACGCCCAAGTCTTTGTAAAAACAGTCTCCATTCGCAAATGCATAAATTGTCTACATTGTATACCAGTGGCTCTGCTCCCCATCTCTTTGGCGATGCTGACGGTGGAGAACATTGCCTTAAAGGTGGTTTCACGGGACTGCAGCCTGCACTGCTGTGAAACCACACTTCCAGGAAAAATTTGCGCTGCCGTGGAGCCACACCTCAAGTCAAAAGTTGCAAATAACTTGCACTCTGATTTTACTGTTAAATTTTAACCATCTTTGGTGCATGTACACACAAAAATATGGTAAACTTTAAGACAAGTTTAATCGACAGCTTCGGTTTTGTTGAGAAAGTCGCATTGCATAAAGACAAGGCAAATACAAATTTGTTGGTGGTAAGACAAATAGTGTGGTAATTGTGCAGCATGCAATGGAGATGCCTGCGGCAAAAATTTTTCAAAAATGGCCCCTTTGCGGTTGTCACTTATATAACAGCTGATCATTTCTATAGCGTGTAAGCCACTATATTTGTGGTGCATAGGTTTTCTTTTGCTGTGCAGGGTTAATGAGAGTGTAACTTCTCTCACTTTGTTTTCTTTCATTTTCTTTTCTCTGTAGGCCCCATTGCACACACCGGTGAAAGAAGATGAATTTTATTACTTCTCCGAAAAGTCCCAAATCAAAATCCCGGTGTTCAGAGGTCTGTGTAATTTCATTTTCTTTTTCTTTCTGCATGCTTTTTCTTGGCAAACGAGGAGCCATAATTACAGCAGCAGAGTATTAGTAATTGTAAAGTACAAACTGTTGTATTGAAAAGAAGGACTCTGGTTTGACAACTTATAAGCCATTAATGCACGTGAAAATATCTGCTTATGGCTTTCAGTATGGCAAGGTACGTCAATCTTGCCATCAGTTAAACAATATATCATAAATTATTTCACGAGCCTTCATTTGTTGGCATGCTTGTAGGATTCCTAAAAGCACAGGTCCGGTTGGCAAAGTGTTTTTTGCGTGGAGTTTCTGTTCTCTGTAAACAGCAAAAGCTAAAATAAGCTGCTTTACGACTCAGCAGTGTGCATTGAGGGAGCATCAGTGCCATGTTTGCTAGGAAGTTTCTCACCAACCTGAATAAAAATCATAGGAAAGATGGGATACTTTTTGTATGCAAATCTTCATACTGGAAATGAAATTTGTGTTCTGGGCCAAATTATTGGTCTGGTTCAACATCATGTTTGCCTAATCCAAAGTTGTGCTTTTAGTTTGCCGTGTCATGTTCTCAACAATTAACAGCTTTTATCTCCTGTTGCGGCACATAGGTCTGCCAATGTATAACCATGGAAACTACATTGTAAGGCTTGGAAACGTTGTGGCATGGCTTGGCGCCCAAGCAGAGGAACTTGGTGTGGAGATCTACCCAGGATATGGTGCCAGTGAGGTGCTCTCCGCAATTTTTTTTTCCTTTTGTGTCGCACAATAATTTTTATGATAGTTTAATCTTCTAGCCTGCTACATCTACTCGTGTCTCCACCTGTTTCAAGGGCCTCCGAAATGGAGTTGCCATTTTCGTACATTTTAGGCTTGTTTAGTGTCAGAAACATGCTTTTAGCAGATTTTTAAAAATACAACTGACAAATTGTGACTGTTGTTTTGGCAAATTTATACATACATCAAAGAACCCCGGGAGGGCAAAATCAATTTAGAGTCTTCCACTCTGACTTACAGCACAGAGCAGGTGTTGCTTTCAGACTATTATTTAGTATCAGTGATTATTACTAGTACATCAATTATCTGCTAGCTTTTCTTTAGATTATGCCTCATTAAAAGTAATTATTGTTGTCAGGTCACTTTTGTTGTACAAAGTACTATACATTTGCTCAAATCTTCTAATATTCCTCCAATTTTCACATCTTCGCTGAAAGAGCTTTGCAATGGTGACTCACACTGTGTCCACAGGTGCTGTACCATGATGATGGCAGCGTGAAAGGTGTGGCAACAAATGACGTGGGCATAGCAAAGGATGGCTCGCCAAAGGTATGCATGCAATGTGTGCTGAAGTACAGCTGTGTAAGCATAACAAAGTTTTTGTTATATCGGTTCCGAAACACCACTTTTAATTATGGGCATGCTTTGGGCATGTATCATGTGACACCTGTTGCCAACAGAATGAAACTGCACTTTGATGCATTTTCGCTAATTATCACGAGATAAAAAGTGCTAGAAATTGCATATTTCACTCGAAGAAGCTCATGATTGGAAATGCTGTTTATACTTGGTCTTGCCTACAGTGAATTTACAGGTGCACATTTTTCTTTTTATGGTAGATGGCAAATGATGCTTTGTAGTTAGTTTTGTTGTTCCTAGGTGCCCCTGCAATCAGCAGACCCCCATGCTTTTCACCAAACACTGCGTCTCGATCCTCAAACAAGGAGTATGGGGAGTTTTGCCATAGGTGTTAGTGAAAAATGAAAAACTCTAAAGTGCATGTACACACTCAAGCACTATATTTCATTTATTGCCTCCAGTGATCATCCCCAATGAAGAGGAGGGAATAATAATATAATAACAATAGTACAGTCAAACCTCGTTAATACGTAGTTGGCCGGGAATGACGTTTGGGTACGCACTAAGCGATGTACGAATTAACCGTCAGTGCCGGTTTAGCGGCTACTTACCAGCCAGAAAAGAACGCCACGATCCCCACAAACACACTCTCACGCACACACAGGCACGCTAGCTTTATTCACTGGCAGGCAGCAAAAAGTCAGTTATTTTCACTTGCCGCCGTGGTGGCCTCGCCGCGACGACGGCATCTTCGAAGTCAGCAAGTCCAGCAGCCAGTTTGTCCATTAGGCCTCGCTTCTCTGCGAACGCTCGCATCACTGCCACAGCACGCGCCGCGTCGGATAGTGAAGGGCTGTCGTCCACTTCGACATCGCTGTCCTCCTCACTTTCGCTTGAAGCTGGACGAGGTGCGACGGCAGCAACAATGTCGCTGTCTGAAAAGTCCGGGGAGGTGGTCACGTCGCCGTCGACATCTCGGAAGGTGCCGAAGTTCACCTCCTCATCTGCTGCACCTTGCCGCTCGAGCACTTCAACCAAAAGGTTCTCGCAGTCCTCGGCGTCTTCACCGTCCGCGTCGTCGTCGCCTTCAAGTATTTTGAATTGCGCTCGCGCGAAACAATTCTGGATTGTTGCCGGCTGGACCTCCCTCCATGAGTGCGCGAGTAGGTGTACAGCGCCCAGTAGGTCTATGGTGTACGTTTTGCCGCTATCCATAACAAGCAACATCCTCCGTAGCAGATTTTTGCGGTACGTCTGCTTCACTCAGCGGATGATGCCCTGATCGAGGGGCTGGGCGAGCGCTGTCGTGTTCGGGGGCAAAAAGAGCAGCTTAATTGCCGTCAGGTTGTCCAAATCGACATGCGCCGACGCATTGTCGAGAACGATCAGGACATTCCTTTTCTTGGCAGCAAAACGGCTGTCCAGCTGGCGCACATACTCCTCGAACAGCTGAGCAGTCATCCACGCCTTTTTGTTGTGCTTGTAAATGACATCGGATGGCAAACGGGCGCCTTTGAAGCAACGCGGTTTTCCGTACCTGCCGATCACCATCAGTGGCAGCTTCTCACTACCGGTCATGTTGACGCCGAAAGCGACCGATACCCGATTTTTGGCATGTTTCCCGCCGGTGCACTTTTCATTCTTAAATGCCAATGTCCTGTCCGGAAGCAGGCAGTAGAAAAGTGCCGACTCATCAAAATTGAATATGTCGGCGGCATCGTAGGCTGCCAAGGCTTCCTGCAATTCGTTGTGCTGCCACTCATCAGCGCCTTCTTTGTCCGCTGCAGCAGCCTCACCGCAAACAGCTTTCCCCACTATGCTGTAGCAAGCTTTAAATCTCGACAACCAGCCGTTGCTGCAGGCAAAACCGGTGCAATTCAGCTGAGCTGCGAAAGTTAGCGCTTTCTCAGCCAGAAGGGGTCCACTGACTGGCAGGTTCATGCTACGCGCCTTCTTCAACCAAAGCAGCAGGGCCTTTTCTACTTCGGGAAAAGCAGAGTCTCTGATGCGGCACCTCTTCAGATTGCTGCCTGAGCCGCCCCGCAACTTTTCGCGAGCGTTCCATATTCCGCACACAGCGCCCCGCAACTTTTCGCGAGCGTTCCATATTCCGCACACAGTCGTCAGAGGCAAGTTCTTCTCACGGGCTACCGCAGATTTCTTCGCTCCATTTTCAATGGTGCGAATGATTTCCAGTTTTTCCTTTACACTCAAAACGTGATACGGCATAACAGTCTTCACGTGCAAATTAAATCGCACAATACGCGCACCAAACAATGCAAAAAAAAAGAAGGACACGCCGCGCAAAAGAACGTTGTAAAAGCACACAACACTACGCAAAAGCACACCACCACTGCCGTTAGCACTGGTGGACACGGGAGAATGAAAGAAAAGAATAAAGAAACGTGGCGTTTGAGCCGTTACGATGCTTGGATTGGATTCCAAAGTGACAGCGAATTCCCCTACCCTCAGCTCCTGCGGGCTACCAGAAGCTAATCTCGAAGGCCACGCTTTTGCGCCCTTTGATCGGCAACAACCGTACGAACAAAAAATACGTCGACGTGGCCATGTTGTGACGTCACTACGCTGACAATTGTAGTTTACCAATCTCGAAGGCCATGCTTTTGCGCGCTTCGATCGGCAACTCCTGTCGTCGCCACTGAAATTTTGGCGATTTTCTGCCCGTGAACATATAAAAACAAAGAAAATGGTACGTACTAACCGTATGTAATGCAACAAGCGACTACGGCTTAAGCGGTCAGCCAATACATGGGGTTCAATGGGGACCGGGTGGGGGAATCTTCGCGACTACGTTTAAACCGGACTTACACATTAAGCGGGTACGTATTAACGAGGTTTGACTGTAATGAGTTGTAGTTATCCTGAAAGGCGAAGCATTGGAGGCAAAAGCAAAGTGTTAATTACATGAAGTAAGGTGTGTAATTTTATTACTGGCCATATAAATTGCAATAAATGTTGGCTTGCTAACTAAACAAGCATGGTGTCAACTGCGCACAGACAGACGTGAACAGATCTCACTTGATGACAGCGAGCACTGGCTGTGGTAATGTTGGCGCGATGAGCATGCATCTGTAGTGGGGAGTGAACGCTTTGTGCTGTCATTCACTGCGTCTCTAAAACTAATTACACGACCTCCAACACTAGGTGCATAGGAAGACAGCTCGCATGAAGCCATCTTGACTTGCCCTTAGGCCTGGCACCCACTGCAGATAACCACGGCATGTGGGCCGTGTATGCGCTAAGCCGTGCGGACAGCTATGCACAGCCACAGCTGGGCTTGAGGAGGAAATGCGCTATCTTCCCCTAGCGTGCACTCGATCGTGTGACCTCCAACATTGGGCTTGCGGGAAGCCAGTTTTGCACATCAAACCAGCATCCTTTTTGCTTATCCTCAAACGCTTGTGCTTGCACCTGCAGCATACAGCGCGCAGTCTCCTCCTTCTCATCATACTTGAACTTTATATGGGAGATCATGGCGACTCACCTGGAGTGTTCATAAAGTTACTATTGCAACAACAACAACCAAAATAATAATGATGATGATAATACTAATAATAAATGTGTGTATAGACTGTAATGGACAATTAAAATGTGAACAAGTTAGGGCTTATTAGAATGTTTTCTATCGTTCTTTCTTTCATCAGTTTATGTGTTATGTCGACATGCTTTCGCCTTGTGCACTTAGTGTGATGCCTATACCATCTTTGACGACTGGATAAGTAGTGGTGCGAGATCGTGCTGTCGAGCTGTTACTTGCGAGAGGTGTTCAACGTTGTAATTTGTTGTTTATTTTACAGTCGTCCGCAATGGTGCATACCAAACAGCTGTTTTCTCTGAGCTTCCACAGTTCTGTGATGAGAAGCTAAAGCTGGGCCACAACTGCTGTAGAACTGCGCTTTGGTGTGCCAGGCATTCTACAGGAATCCTGCTGCAGAACGTGATGATAGATCCCGTGACTCGCAGACTAGCTGCTGAAACTTTTGACAGAGACCATGCCACTTGTGCAGGTGGATGCAGAACGGGTCGCCACATTCTGCTTTTGTTATGTCAGGGTAGTTTATATGTGGATAGCATATTATTAGACTTGGCATGGTGGGCTGCATTAGTGTCAGTGTTTTGTTGAAAGCAGCAGTTTGGGCTTGTTGGATCTGTTATACTGGGAAACTATGTAGCACTAAAAAGGCAAGGATGGACATAAGAATGACAACACACTTTGCTAACTTCCAACTGTTTATTTTGAGAGACTTACACGCTTTTATGTAGACCTCTTGCACCTCTCAACTGGGGCGTGATGTCGTGTGAAAGGTGGTGTGCGTACATGACAATGCAAGAAAGCCAGTTCCTTTACAGATAGTGGTAGGGTAGTAGTGCTCACTCACTTTGAATTTTTTATAGCTGATGCACAAGGAAGGAAAACAAGCTCAAGAAAGAAGTATATCTTTTTTAATCTAGAAATCAGCAAGAAGAGGTTCTTACAAGACTGCTTGCAAAGTGGGCATACTTTAGTAGCAGTCCCCACACGTGGATGCATTGTTTCATCCTTTCTCCTCCTGCGGACATGCAGGAGCACTTTGAGCGAGGCATGGAGCTGCATGCCAAGTGCACCATCTTCGCCGAGGGCTGCCACGGGCACCTGGCGAAGCAGTTGTTCAAGCGCTTCAATCTGCGCGAGGACTGCCAGCCGCAGACGTACGGCCTGGGGCTCAAGGAGCTCTGGGAGGTGGACCCCACCAAGCACCGACCGGGCCTTGTCATGCACAGCATTGGCTGGCCGCTTGTGAGTAGTTCTGCTTGCTTGTTTTACAGCTTTCTGGCTCAAGATGATGTAGGGCAATAATCATAATCTAAACGAGGTGCCTGGATTGGTGCACATTGGCTAGAAATGGAGAATCTCGATGATACAAATCTCTCGGGACAGCACAAAAAGTCGTGTCACTCAGAATTCATATCACCCAAAAAACATGAAAAATTCTGGAAATTAGGGGGAAGCACGACAATGAAATGATTGGCTTGCTCAAAATATCTGATTTAAAAAGAAAAAAAAAGGAAATCACATTTATAAGACCTTTTGTTATGTCATGGCAAAATATTTGTAAGAAATCCGCACCTGCCCTGGGTGCCGCTGACCCTTCTGATGCCACTGCCTGCAATGCCGTTTTCAAGTCACCATATTTGCTCTAGATCTATTGTCAGCATGTCATAGAGCACGGAGCAAGAGGAGTTATCAACATTGACCCACGCAAACCCACGTTATCAGAGAAAATTCAAAATACAAGCTAAATCAGAGTTACCCTCCACTCGAATTATCGTGGCTTTAAGGTGCACATTTTTCTCTCACATGACTTCATGTGGTGCCACCCAATAGCAGCAGGGCATTAGTGAAAGTCGGCGTGCCACAGTTGCCAAGTCTGCTCAGCCTGTTGATCGTATTCCAAGGCGGAAACCCATGACCTCCGCGACCATGTAGTATAATCTTGGAAGCCATAGCGTCACTTCTATGGTTACAACAGCATCTACGAGGCAGCCATTGGCGTGCCAAAGTGGTCGGCATGTGATGCATTGTTTCCGTGGTTGCAACACCTTGCCCGTCACTTTGTGATACTTAAAATGGTGGTAAAGCGTAATGCCATAGCTTTTTTCGCAGTACTTGCTATATCGTGCAAACTTAAATCACACATTACATTTTTAATCAAACATCATAGCATGTCGGGATATGGGGAGGATGCCAACGGCGCTACGCCTCGACACACCATGTACCGCGGTTGGCGCACGCCTTGCCCATCAACCGTGGTCCGGTATAAGCTCGTGGAAACAATAGACGACAACCACGTGTACATTCAGAAAGCATTTATTACGATTGTACCTAACACTTCGAGCAGGCCAGCTAGCTACAGCTGACATCACTGAGGGTTCCCTCGAAGAGAATAATACGCTAGGTAAGTAAGGGCTTTCGACTTAGCAGCTGGGGATAAGAGCGACCACGACGATTGCCACGGCAAAAATGCGGTTGACTAACTACATGCTGGAAAACGGCAGTGGCAGCGGAGACTTCCACCCTCGCCGCTTGCTGGGGTTCAAAGAGACTCGGGTGATAGTCAGAGGGATCTGATGTGACACACCAGGTGGCAGCTGATAGCGCTTGCGAATCCCTTGTGCTCCCCGCGAAAGGAAAGTTTCCCCTCTCCCCACTCTACCTGGCACGCGTGGGCCCGATGCGACGTTCGCCGGCACTTGCGACAGTCAGATTCCCACAAGCAGCACTCTCTTTTGTCATGTTATTTTTACGAGGTGCAAAAAATCGCTGCATCGAGATGATGCTATTAGTGCCGCTCAACAAGCTTTCCCTGGCACGTTGCAGGGCCCCTTTAAGTTATCCTGTTGTGTATAGTCAAACCTCAGTATAACGAACATGGATATAGTGAATTATCAGATATAACGATGTAAATCTAAAATTTGTGAATTTTTTCTACCAGTAATAGTGTGTAGATGCCCGACTCTACAAAGACAAAACAGGTTCATTTCATGCTGGCAAATTGTTGCATCAACCGCCCATCTGCAATTCAATATTCTTTTGCCTCTACCCTTACTTTGCAGCACAAGGACATCTACGGAGGGTCGTTCATGTACCATTTGGATGAAGGTGCCCCTCTGGTGTCCATAGGCTTTGTGGTCGGCCTGGATTATCACAATCCATACATCAGCCCCTACCAGGAATTTCAGCGATACAAGACACACCCCCACATACGTAACATACTCGAAGGGGGAAAACGCATTGGCTATGGGGCAAGGGCACTCAATGAAGGTGGCCTGCAGGTACGTTTCCTTATGAATTGTAAAACCTTGCTTGTTCAAAGCGATTAGTGTGCCATTATGCGGGGGAAAAAAAAAGAATGCATAGCGACAGAAGGTGTTCTTTATCTGTCATTCTTGTTTTTGTATGTTTTTGTGTGCATTTCCCCTTTGTGTGCACTATAGTCACTATAACAATGCAGAATGCAGTAGCAGCTAGCCCAGGACAATGCCCTACATCCACCTTTCTTGCTTGCATCAAGCCAATTCACTGTTGCTGGTAAATTCAGCGCCTGGATGTGCACTAAGCACAACTCTCTTTACCCAAAAAAGGGAAATCATTATGTGAATCTATCTATATTTCTGCACTGGTAAGTGGTGTGAAAAGTACGAGGGGAAGTAAAAAAGTAAAGGGACTTTGAGAAAAGGTACATTTATTCTAACGATAGAAAACTGAAACATACATTATTTTTCTACGTAACCTCCCTGCACTTCAATGCACTTTGCCCAACGTTTCAGAAGTTTTTTGATTCCGTCGGAAAAAAAGTTTTTTGGTTGCACCTGTAACCAATTTTGCACCGCATCAATGACGTCACATCGGTTGCAAATCTTCTTCCCCTGAGCGCTTCCTTGAATAGTCCAAATATATGAAAATCGCTTGGAACCAGGTCTGGACTATATGGCGGGTGTTCCAACAGTTCGAATCCCAACTCCTTTATTTTGTTTCGGCCGTCTGTTTAGCAGAATGTGGCCGAGCGTTATCTTGCTGCAGGATGACACCTTTTCGCAGTTTTCCACAAAGTTTGGATCTGATTGCAGGTTTCAGTTTAGTTCGCAACACATCACAATAGTTCTCACTGTTCACAGCTGCTTGGGGTGGAATGGGAAGTCAAAGTAAAGACAAAAGTGACAAGCGATTATGAATGGCGACTTTGCGGTGCTGAAGGCACGCGCCCTACGTAACCTCCTCGCACGCATCGACGCACGCATCGAGTCTGGACGAATTAACTACCATTCGCTGCAACAACTTGCAGTCGAAACCGCGGTCGCTATCTATGTGATCATCGATGGCGACTATGCAGTTTTTTAGGCACGCGGCCAACGTGCGTACCGAGTAAAAACGAAACTACTGTTCGCCGCAACCGCTGCGGAGGAAACTGCGGCCACTATCGATGCGATCATGGATGACCACTTCGCAGTTATGAAAGCCCGCGGCCAACGCGGTGTTATGCGCGGCGGTAAACGCAAGAATACAGGCTTTAAAGACACAAATAGACTCGAAGCGTTCCGACATTGCTGTCATCCACGTACGATTTCAACTAATGGATGTGGCGATGCGGACTCCGCCGCTTCATTTGGGTTGGACGCTAGCGCCGTTCTTGCTCTTTTGCGTCGCACGTTTGCGGTGCTCGCTCACCGAGCTCCGAAAGTAGTCCGAATTAACCGATGTGCGGCCAAATAAGTCCGAATTAACGAGAGTTTGATTTCATTGAATAATGCATATGCCGGCCGGGTGCACGCTTCTTGTTGAGAAGCGTGCTCGCTGCCGCCCTTGTCAGCGAGAGTTTCCCGCTTAACCGGTATTTCGTTTCACGCGTCTGCACTGTAAGCGGTATCATAGTCCCTTAATAGCTTTTTCTGGTCACGAAACTCCCGTCTCAGTTTGATATAGAGCCAGCGCCTGCCGCTAGGGGCGCCATAGTAAAAGAAAGGCCACCTAGCCGAGCGGCCGCCGCAGGCGGCGGTGGTATTTTTTCTGCTCAGGTAGCGTTGCGGCCAAAAGCCCAGTTTCTTTTCGATATTCTTTACATTCTATTTTGTCGTAGCAGTTACAGTATGCAAACGTGGACATCTGACAGTGTTTTCAAACCGAAATCAAGGCGCGTACAAAAAGTAAACAATCTCAAAGTCAGCTGGCGGCTCCGTGTGTCAGCAGACGACGCACATAGAATTCTTCTTACTGAGCAATCTGTCGTTAGTTGGCCCAACCGGCTTCGGTTAACAACTTTTAAGCGACTTTTATGCGCTGTACAAACAATAATACATTAGCGGCCTGGCGTTGCCAGTAAACGACAACCTGAGCTCAAGGTTGTGTGCTGTTACTGAATTCCGATTGCACTCGAGCCGTTCAGGCGATGGTGACAGATTCTAATCGCACGTAACACAATGTTCTATGACGTCGGAATTAGTTTAGAACAGGTACATTGGCAGATCGTAGCCGTGAATGAAGCGCTTGCTTGAAGGGAAGTATTGTCATTTTCATGTGCGGCAAAGTTTTCAAACGCGATTTTCGTTGTCAATATACCCTATGAAAACCCAAACCATTATGCCCGACTGACTCAGCACTGCGCTCATTCATCAACTCGCACACGCAGAGTGACGAGGATTGACGGTCCATTGCACTCAGTGCCATACCTCCTCGGCGAACTGCGACGCATAATAGTATTTGAATCGCGAGCTTTCTTTGAAGCAAATGTAGCCGTTGTAACTCGCGAAAATTCTTATGACAAATAACATTGAATTTTTGCTTTCACTCAGCACTGCTGTAGTGTAGAGCTCAAAAACGACCTGAAAGTTGTATTGACGCAGAAAACTGACATCCTGTTGCACTAAGTTTCTAACGTCCCATTTATCACGGCTGGAAGCCTACTTTGTTTCAGGAAACAAAAAACTTCTGTGACATGGCCCTTTTGTAAGCTGCGCAGCGCTGAGGTAGCAACCTTAAGCAAATGTTAGAATTGTCAGTAGCTGTTGGTATCAGCATACAAAATCCATCGGCAAGAACTGAAACTAAGTGGCTATGCGAATAATTTGCCTTCTATAAACATCAACACAGAGACAGTGCAATCATGGTTAGAGGTCATACATATATTATGGTTTAAACCAGTACAAAGTTGTTATATGTGCCTATGTTCTCACGGAGGTACTAATAGGCACAGATTTTATTTGTAATGTACAAATGAAGCAAATCTTGTAAACAGAACAGGCTACTGAGAATCGCGCGTACACGCGCGCACACACACACACACACAGGCCGTCAAAAAACACAAGGAATGGCAGTAGGCCTGATGCGCGGCTTGTCCCACGGCAACGATACGGCGTCACCGTTTATCGTGAAATCGTCCGTACAGAGATGGATGATGGATCAACAGTGCTTCGTGCACACACGCACATGCTTGGACTCGAAGCTGAAATCGTCCGTTTCTTGCCGTGGTATGGCTCGCTTCCAATTCTCGAAGTGCTCACGAACACTCGGCATGCAAAATAGCGATACCTTTTGTAGTGCCTTTGTAGCCGGAACGACCCCCCTGGCACACAACACCTGAACGGCGGCATCGTCAGGCGAACGTGCCACTTCAATTGTAGAATGCCAGAATTCGGATCTTGCCTAAAAATCAATCGCAAATATGAAGTTCGCGTCCAAACTTTCAGCCCACGCCGGCCGCATCTGCAGTCTCTCCGGGTTTAACACGGAGAAAGGTGGCCTCTCAGCTGCGGTGGCGCCGCAGCGCGGCGGCTTCATGCGACATATCAAGCTCTCCCATAGAGTGACGGCGGAGTTTCGTGACCAGAAAAGTATTGAGGGACCATGGCGGTATGCATATACATGGAGTTCTATGGGAGGGTAAACGGGAGTCGGAAAAGGCCGCGTTGTAGCTAGTTCTGCACTATAAATGGTTACATTATAAGTGGTCTATACTGTACTCTAGTGGAGTACCAAATTCGAACCGGTAGTAAATAGCCTGGTCCAATCGTTCGACTGAATTTCCTTGAAAGGTTGTAAAAGTACTGAAAGTTGGGCGAGTTGGTAGCTATTCATTGTGGAACTGCAGCACACACACCAGAAACGAGGACACAAGGCAAAGGTAGCTATTGTGTATTACCTTTGCCTTGTGTCCTCGTTTCTTGTGTCTGCACTGCACTTCCATATTGAAGGGTTGTTATAAAGCTTGCTTTCCATTTAGACCATGGTTCGCATTTCCAATCCTGCAGCTCAGACTCATGCCATTTTCTTGCTAGTCCAGCAAGAAATGGTCGCATCTTAACTAGACTGTCTCTGTAGGACTTCCATTCATTTTATTCTGCCGCCTGCTCGTAGAAACCTATCCAACTTTCTGGACTGTCAGAGGAGCCATCGAATATCTCTGGTTGTACACTTACGAAACGGCAACTCTCACAAAGGTACATACACTGCTGACATTAACATTTCAATGAGCTTGTTTTGCTGCTGTTTTATCTCCAACGACTGCAGAATAGTTGGCCTCACATAAAATGGAGATGGCTTAATGCTAGGGCATGTCTGAAGTCATGTCAACACAAGTTCGCCGAGTAAGGGTGCTGCTAGATTTATTTTTGCTGACCCTTTATCGAGAAGTTCCTTAGACGACATGGAGGCTTCAGCCAAGACGATGCCAACGAGCTCACCTGTGATTATGTGTTCAGGAAGGTCGAGGGCATGTTCGTCTTGGACCTGGCATTTCTTGAAAACAAAGCAGCCACCACAGTCTTCAACAAAGAATGTCGCCCACATCGTAGTTTCTAATAGACATTTTTAGCATGTCCGGTATTTGGGTAAATGCAAATAGACTGGGCGTTTTACTGGATGAGCAGAGGCACAACTGTAGCAGAGCTCAATCAGACAAACACAGAGCTAATATTGCAGTAACGAAGTGTATTCTACTTCGCTGCTGGTGCAAATTTCCGTCAGCAGCGTGATCGTGTTATTGCCGAAAATTTACGCCAGCAGCATAGTGATGTAAATTTGGTTGCTGCAATATTAGCTGTGCTACGACACCAGGTCGCTGGGCACCGTGCAGGCCACTCACGTTTATGCCTCCACCCCTCCGGTAAAATGCCCAGTCTGCCTGCGTTTACTGGAGTACCGGACAAAATAAAACTCTGTATTGTTGGCTGCGCCAAAATATGTAGTGCTACTGTACATAATAACTCAGAACAAATGTGATGCACATCGTCATTAGTCACTTCTTCTTTATTCTCCTCTTTCCGCTGCCTCTTCTGTTTCCATCTTGTACATTAGCGGTGATAACATGATATTGGATTGCTTCATGTCATCATACTTAGCGTTGCTGGTACACGGCATCAGCAAATTTTGCTCTTTGTCATGATATCATGGAGCTTCTACAACTTTAAAAATGTGTGTCAGTACTCCTGTCCAGCAAGCAGCAACATCGCGTTGCCATGTCACATGTCGCATAGCTGAGGAAATGGGCAGACTACATAGTCACAGGATCGATATGTATATTGAAGTCTGAGAACCTGCTAATCCTCAAAAGGCTACGAGCTAAGCCGGTCGTTCCGGAGCACATGCGCTCCTATCTAACTGCCCAGTTGACGGAAGTGGCTAGTGTTGTGGCAGCAACGATAGGGATTTACTGCTCTGCTCTTATGTTTTCATATGACATTCCAGAGCCTGCCGAAGCTAACATTCCCCGGTGGTTGCCTGGTTGGCTGCAGCCCTGGCTTCATGAATGTGCCCAAGGTGAAGGGCACCCACAATGCTATGCGCAGTGCCATGCTTGCAGCTGAGGCTGTGTTCGAAACTCTGACGGGAGAGAATGCATCCCCGACTAAAGGTGAGCACCTGCCGAGCTATTCCCGGCTGCAGTGGCCACATTTCAATACGTGTTACAGCAAAGGAAGTGTTTCTTGTGAAAAAGACTTCAGTTACTTGGCAAGATCAACTTGAAACCACATATGCTCGACATTCGCGCACATTTTGGTCAGTGGTTTCGATTGGCTGGCCCACAGCCCGCAGCAAGCCAATGTTCGATTCTATGTGTGACACTGATCGTGTATGCCATCAAAATCGATAGGCAACTCTTTGCAGGCCCATCGGAAGCACCATACTTGTGTATCTTTGCGTAGGCTTGATTGTCAGCATGCACGCTTATAATATTGGATAGTACAGTTAACTTCCACTAATTCAACTCCGCTTAATTCGATGTTCAGTTAATTCGATTCCGATCTCAGGTCCTGGCTGGCGCCCATGCATTTCTATGGGCCCAAGCTTTCGTTATTTCGATCCTGAAATTGGCCTTTGCCAGATAGCTCGAACTTGACCAGTCAGCACGTATGTGCCTGACCTCTATAGAGACGCTGATAGCGACCCCTTTAGTGGCATTGTATCTCGGTGAAGCTTAGGGGACAGTGAATGCGTTGAACACATAATCTCTCGTTGAAAACGCCTAATTTCGGCCCGTCCTAGGAAGATCTTCAAGCAATAACCACAGCTGACAACGTCTGATTATGGTGTTGGGCTGAAATGGGCTGTTCCTTCTTTTAAAAGAAAATTGGGCCGAAAATTGCCAGTGCGGTGCTATCGCACACAAAACCAAAGCCACCTTCGCAATGGTCGTATGCTTTACTGCATAACGCACATTTATTACGGCGGAGCTGACTTTAAAGGGTCCCTCACCAGGCCACATAGCAAATTTTGGTTATAGTACGCTGGAAGTTGTTACGTACCCTCTAAGAAGTGTTCTTGTACGTGAGAAGGCAAGGAAATGTTACTACTATAGATGCGAGAGCGGTTGCGGGCAAACAGGTTAAATTTAGGTACAATACGGTACGTTTCTACTATTTCTGAACAATAAACACCATGCACATTTGTAAAGCGGACAACTTACGCAAGGTGTGCAAAAGCAGAGCATTAAAGTGCACCGTAGGGTCTAGGCGACACTACTGAAATGGTCACACGTCAAATCAACACTTCTGTGCCCGCCGTGGTAGCTTTGCGGCTATGGCGTTGCTCGAGGTCGCGGATCTTGATCCCGAACCATAGCAGCCGCATTTGCACGGGGGCAAAATAAAAAACGCTCATGATCTTACATTTAGGGACACGTTAATGAACACCCCGGTGTCAAAATTAAACCGGAGTACACCACTACAGTGTGCCTCATAATCCGATTGTGGTTTTAGCACGTATATATAGCCCATAATTCATTTAAAGGTTAATGCTTCTGCCACGATATGATGTGCCATGTGAGGCAATAGATATGCTCAACCCTGTCTGAGGTTGTGAAGTATGGTGCACAACAATGCCTCAAGCAAGCACGTCCCCCTGTGTGTTCTGTGTACTACACAGACAAGTAGGAGTGGTGCACGCAAGGTAACGTTTAACATCAGCTCACCACTCTCGTGTTTGACTAAACGTTGATGAAATTAAACATTTGCCACCTGCATCACCGCTAATTATCATCAATCAAAGGAAACAGCACAGAAAGCTTTGCTTACATTGATTCCCACAGTGTGTGGGATCTGCACAATTTTTACTCTTACGCAGCCTCTAGGGGACCAAATAACGGTCAGCATATGCACAATCATGTCCACAGTAATTTAATATAAAATGCTTTCCATTGC
The DNA here is from genome assembly GCF_013339745.2 of Dermacentor silvarum. Lineage (NCBI taxonomy): Eukaryota > Metazoa > Arthropoda > Arachnida > Ixodida > Ixodidae > Dermacentor > Dermacentor silvarum. The sequence goes on from NC_051157.2 coordinate 73,323,026, forward strand.
ACAATTCCGGATTTCAAGATTCCCACCAGTAGGTGTGGATAACCTTTGAGTGACGTAAATCGCGAGTACCTGACATCACGGGGTTCACATGAACCACCAAAAGCACTGATGACTACGAACTCACCCGTTGCCTGCTCAATTTCACAATTTGTGCCATGTTCGTTGACACAGGAGCTAAGTGGGAGACGCGCACTTGCGTCTCCTGGTCGTATTTCGGCAAACTGACGTGTAGCTGCTCTGAAAATGTATCGCCACCAGCCTCCTTACGGTCACACTATTTTGCTCTCAACAATGACGTTTTCATGATGGCTATCGTGAGTCCAGAGAAGGGAGCCACGTTTCATTTATAGACTTTAAAATTGAAATAAATTTGGCACAGACACTTAAGAGTGCTTTTGTGTGGGAATGCGAAAGCATTATAGTGGTCCCTTTGGTGAAATGGTTTTATTTTGTACACTCATTTTATACACTCGTGATGTCACGCCACTTGTTCCCCATTGGCTGTGCCGTCACGTGCCCAATGACGCATGCACTGGGCTACACCTTAGTCAGCCAAATGGCTGCGACGTGACGTGTGCAATGATGCACGCACTAGGCACGCTTCTCCGTGGCGTCGGAGAAGCGTGCTCATCTCACACTCCGGAGGATCAAGCTCGATTCCCCCCCAGACTGAAATGTATTAAAGCCATTAATTTACTTTGTTTGCAGGAACCCTTTTACTCTGCGCCGTCAGCCATTTTTGGTACCATTGCTCGGTCACGCCGTTGCTGCCACCAACGAATTTTTGCGCAATGGGGCATATAATCGTTTTGCATTAATAAATTATCTTTTAGCCATCTGCTGTCAGTCATACTTTGTGAAATAATTCCTCATAAGCATGCAAAGCTTATGCTTTAGTTAATTTAGCCTTTAAATTTAGTGTTTACACTCCTTTAATGCGAATTGCATTAACGTCGACATTCATCATGAGATTGGTATTGACCATTTTGTCATAAGTAGATTGCACCGTAACCGCATCTGTAATTATTTAATGTTTGTGAATTTTGTAAAGTAAGCTCTTTGATCAAGTGATCAAGGGCTTGAAAGCACACTCAAAATCATAGACTGATAAGCTGCACTCACTAAGCTGCAGATTACAGGTTTCTTAGTTCAAAGCAACAGTGACAGTAGCAAGAGCCGACACGCTAGCATCACATCACGGCAGCTCATTGCAAAAATAAATTGATTGCTGTGTCGCTGGTTGCATACTTGGGTCATTCTGGATGGATGGATTTTTGTTGACCAATTTCATGAATGTTCCGGTCCTCAGGTTTGGAGCCTAGCAGCTACGAGCAGAAGATACGCAACAGTCCAGTGTGGAAAGAGTTGCACTCTGTGCGGAACATCCGGCCTTCCTTCAACACTCCACTGGGCCTTTACGGCTCGGTCGTGTACACAGGAATTTTTTACTTCCTTTGTCGCGGCAAGGAGCCCTGGACACTGTCCCACAAAGGTAATCACGTTCATTAAAGAATTGTCTCCCATTTTTATTATTTATCTTTGCTCATTTATGTAACCTGGAGTTGATGTAGCTTTAATTATAAAGTAGCAGGATAATTTATTTGTGCAAGCTGTCAAGTTTACGCTCGACCTGTAGCACAAGTAAAACATATATTTTTGGCGGTTGACACTTCTAGACTAGGGACGTGGGAATATTATAAATTTTTGAATAACGAATCAAATGTTCTACTCGATTCGGTCTTCTAATTGAATAGGCACTACTATTCATAAATATGAATATTTTTCAAATAGTTTTCCAATATTTCAAATCTCCAACTGTGCCCAGTCCAGCATAATGTTTAGGCAAATGTGCGACAAAATTAATCCCGGCGGCCATAGCAGACATAAAACACGAGCCTATACCTAGTGGAGCATGCTATGTGACTCAGGGAGTCAGGCTTTTCTAGCTAAACCACTATCACACACACTCACAAATGAGTCCCGAGTATGCGGATAAAGTGCTTACTTGATCCTAATGCTTCAGTTGTGCATTTAATGAACAATACTTCATAACGTACATTGTAATGACAAAAACTTACTAACGTTTTCAGTATACTAGGATGTGAAAATTATTTTATAATAATGCTGGAAGTGGCTGCTCCTTATTAGAAAACTACTCAGTTCAATTCGCTCTTGGCACTATTCAATGCGTATTCGATTTGATCTCGAAAATGGCTATTTGCAAACCTAATAATTCCTGCTCTAGATGCTTAAAGGGGTCCTGAACCCCTTTTGGCTTGGTGAAAAAACACAGTCCGCGAATGGCATATGCTGCTGTGAAAATCTCAGCCAAATATTGCAGTTGTGCGCGGCCCGTCCAGCTCCCAAGCGGTCCGCGATCACCTTTTTTTCAAACAATCTCTTTTCAACAGAAGCCTGCTCCTAAACATTTTCTGTCCATATGCTTTCATGATTGTCTAGTGTGTAATGCCAGTCTTAGTTTTGCTGATAGGCACATTGAACACCACACTAGTCAACCAAAATGTTGAAACTCTAAATCCATTGCAGAAATACAGCCACTTGGCTTCTGTTCATTGAGGCGTCAAATTTGCTAAGACTGAACATCTCAGGCAACTTGTCAATGGCTTAGATATGCTTATGAAACAATCAATGGAGCTATTTTCTCTTTGCTGAACATCAGTCCTTGTAAGGAACATTCCTCCAGCTAAACTTTTGTTTTCTTACCTGCTAGCTGGTACAAAATTCTGTCTGCTTAACGTCATATGTTTGTGCTTCTTGCAGGCACCGATTCCGGCAAGCTTGAACCAGCCAAGAATTTCAAGCCCATCGAGTATCCAAAGCCAGACAACGTGGTTTCATTCGACCTCCCGTCTTCTGTCGCCCTTACAGGCACCAACCACGAAGGAAATCAGCCACCCCACCTGACCCTCCTCGATGATAATATCCCTGTTGAGCGCAACTATGCCATATTTAATGGACCGGAGCAGCGATTCTGCCCTGCAGGCAAGCAACATTTGTTGTGTAGAAATTTTGTATGTGGTGTAATATCAGCATAATTTAAAACGTGAACAATTTGAAAATTACTCCAATGCATTGTTGCATTTTTAACAGTGTATGTTCCGAATTCAGAATTCGGAACATACACTTGGGGCTGCTTAGAATCCGTCTACAAAGCGATTACACGTCTCACTTTTTGTCGGTGATCGCGTCTCAATTTGAGCTGATGATATCTGTCCACGCTGAATGAAATGGAATGCTACATTTGTATTAAACCAGCAATTTCTGCACGGGTGTGACCTCAAAAATGGCATGTGGGCATATCAGCCTAATTTATGTCCATATTTATGTTCAGTTAAACCTCGATATAACAAACTTCAATATAACGAAATTTCACTGCCACTCCAAGGGAATACCAATACGATAAACGGAAACTTCCGTGGGTGCAGATGGTCAGATAGTAGAGTTACACATGGCTGCTTGCGAATGCACCCCTCAAATCGCACACCGTGCCACCAGAGCAGAGTGACCGCCGAAGCAAGCGAAGTAGCGTCATGTTCCGCGTGAAGTGCAATAAGACCCTATTGCCCGCTGTATGCTTTAGGTGCGAGTGAAAGCATGTGAGGGTGAGCCAAGATGATGGCTTACGTCTTCCCGTGCGAGCAAGATGAAAGGTGGGCAGGGCAGCTAGCTCACAGCAACGCAATCAAGCGTGCGCGAAGGGCAGGAAGGAGAGGGCAGGTTGGTGCGCATCTCCTTTTTTAGCGTGCCCATGGCTGCGCATGGCTGTCAGTATGGAGAGGTAATCTGTCACATGGGCAACGACTGGGCGAGCTAACATGGCGTGGCATCGTGCACTGTCTTCCCGCGCATTTAGTGCTGGAGGTAATGTAATCGTGAGTTTCGGAGACACATTGAAGCAACAGGTATGCGAAGCATTTGCTTTCCTCTGATGGTCCTTTTCGTGATAGTGTTGTCCCACTGTGAGTGACTGCAGGGGTGGAGTAGACGTGAAAGCGTGGCTGGCTACGCCAATATGAAGATATCGTCGACACAGCGTAAAACCAAATTTTTCGTTGCTGACTCAAGTTCAACAAAAGGAATTATTTCTCATTCAAATTTGCTTTCTTCAATTGCCCGATATTTTGGAAAGGTTTGCGGCCTTTTCCGTGTAAGAAAAATCCATTGGTGACTCAGCTTTTTTGCATAAAAGATCTGATTTCAATAGAATGAAATTTTGATATAACGAAGCAAATTGCCAAATTTACCACCTTCGGTATATCGAGGTTTAACTGTATATATTACGAAACCATACATGTAGAACAAAACCTTTGTTAAGCAGAGGTTTATGTTTCAACAGTAAAAAATGCTCTTTATTACATTAGTATACATTTATGATGGAATCTTCCTGAAAAGTTGACTATTGATTACTGGACTGAAAGCATTGGTGCTTACAGACAATGCTTACTGCCACTGGCCACTGTCATATTGCACCATGCCTACACATGCATCATCATCATCATGGCCTGCCAAAGCTAGGCTGCCATTTTTTTAACATGGGTTTAGTGATTTGCAAGGTAAAAATAATCATAACATCATTCCAGGTAATTACAACAAGGTGCAACTATGCAGGCAATGCACTGTCCTTTCATCATTAGTAGAGTGCTCCTAAGCTTCCTTCTTGTTGGCACCCTCCTGTTCTGCTGGCATGTTTTGGAGCGCATTCAACACATACCGTATTTAGCCAAATCTAATAGGACACTTTTTTCCCCAGAAAATGGGTCCGAAGATCACCTGCACATTATTTTTATTCAAAATACCTTACAGGCCCATTGAAGGGCATTGAGTAAGGGGGGCAACAGTAATTACAACTCAAAAAAATAAAGATACAGACAAAAAAAAAAGGCAACAATGCAAATATTACAAAAAGCAAAGTACAACATCTTTATACAATATTAATACGCAACGAATTCAAGTTATCACGGAATGTTTCGCAATTAGAGATGGATGCAATGTGATCCGGAAGACTATTCCAATGTGCAATAGCTCGAGGTAGTGGTGATGAGTTAAATGACTTTGTTTGACCAAGAATGCATGCAAAACTAAGTGCATTGTGAATGCGTCGAGATGTGCGCACAGGTACATGAAGCGGCAAACAGTGAAATTTATTACTATAAATGTACCTGTGAAAAAGACATAAAAGAGCGATGACACGGCGATCTTCCAATGACTGAAATGCAAGGTCTTGCTTTATTTGGGTAACACTTGAATGATAGTCGTAGTTGCCAGATATGAATTTGGCTGCCCTATTTTGAACACCTTCCAACATAAGGATTAGATAATCTTGATATGGTGACCATGTGGATGAAGCGTATTCTAATTGTGGGGGAACATAAGTAAGGTATGCTAATTTACGTACATCATAAGGTGCGTTGCGCAAGTTTCTGCGCAGATAGCCAAGAGACTGAGAAGCTTTCGATGAGACAGCTGCTATATGCGTTGTCCAGGATAAATCCGATGAAAGGTGAACGCCGAGATATTTGTACAATGGGGTAGCCGAAATTATGGTATCATCAATTGAATAGTGAAATACCGAGTTAGTGCGCTTTCTACTAAACGAAATTAACTTGCATTTTGAGGCATTACGGGACATTTGCCAAGTTACGCACCATCTATTGGTTAGGTCAAGGTCATTTTGCAGTTTAGAATGATCGTCGAAACATTTAATATTGCGGTAGATGACGCAGTCGTCAGCGAACAACCTAACTGAGGATGAAAGGTTAGCGGGAAAGTCGTTGATGTATATTAAAAAAAGTAATGGACCTAGTACACTGCCTTGGGGGACACCGGACGTGACGTCACAGAGGTTAGACGAAATGTTATTGACCACTGTAAATTGCTGACGTGAAGACAAGAAGTTACGAAGCCAAGACAGTGTTAAAGAATCTATACAAAGGGCAGACAACTTGGAGATTAAACGGCAATGAGGTACAGTATCGAACGCCTTAGCGAAATCGAGGAAGAGGCAATCGGTTTGATCGTTAGTGTTCATGTTGAAGTGAAGGTCAGTTGTGAATTCGAATAACTGAGTGTCGCATGAATAGCCTTTTCTGAAACCATGTTGACTAGGGAAAATAAAGTTATTTGATTCAAGGTGATCGTAGATATGAGAAGCTATAATGTGTTCAGGAAATTTGCAGCATATGCAAGTTAGTGAAATTGGACGATAATTACGGGGTGAGTGTCTGTCACCAGATTTAAGTAGAGGAATTACCTTACCAATTTTCCAATCCACAGGCAGCTCGCCTGATGATAAAGACTGGTTAAATAGAGTACACAGAAAACGACTGAAAATACCAGTAGTATTCTTGAGTATTTTAGAGTTGATGTTGTCAATGCCAGATGATGTGGAAACTTTATGATTTGTGATGAGGTTCGCGATACCTTCAGCAGTCAAGCTGATTGGAGCCACGAAAGGGAAGGGTTTATCTGGAACAAATGGCACATTGGAACAGTCTTTCTGTGTGAAAACAGACGCGAAATATGCATTGAAGGCTACCACAGAATCTTCGTCAGAAAGCGGAGTTTCTTTTGCATCGTGTGTTGGAATGTGATCAGAAGACTTACAGGGAGAAATTATTAGCCAGAATTTTTTGGATTATTTCTCATAAGTGAGGGCAAGTCTTGCGAATAATATTTCTTTTTGGCTGCTCCTAATGCTTTACAGTAAGCTTGTAAGCAGTGCTTGTACTTATCCCAGTAGGACGCGGAATTATTACGTTTCGCAGTATTGTACAAACGTTTTCTATTTCGCAGTGTTCGAAGTTGCTTATTAAACCAAGGGTTGGTTTTGTCGTTCGATATAGAGATTAGCGGCACATACCTATCAACTAACTCTAGTATTTTTTGTTTAAAGAGAATCCAGTTATCATTTATATATGAACATTTAGATATGAAACCTTAACTGCGTTCACAGGGTGCAACAGCCTACCGTAAGAGCTGTCAGATGCAGCTTCATGGCCATGACAAGACACATACTTCAAGTCCACTGCAGAGTCTCGCAAAAGTGATAGTAGTATCTCTGTAAGTGTTTGCTTGAGAATACCGCCCCTGTGAGTCTGTGGCCAATGAAGTACAAATGGCGATGACAACGCACCACTTCAGTTATAAAAGCTCATTTTAAAAAAAGTTTTATTCTGTGAGGGTAAAATGTGGGTTCTCTTCTGAGAGACAATGCTGCAGTGGCATTTTGATATTTTGTTAAAAACTAAAATTTTTGGCGCTAAAGCTTTTTTTGTTAATGTGTATTCATTATATGTGACATGGTTGACTGTCTCTTGGAGACGGACAACCATGCTTGTTTGCTTGTTATAAACTGTCGTTATGCTGAGTAGTTGTCATTTTTTGCAGGTGTGTACGAATATGTGCCCAAGGAGACAGGTGAAGGTGTGCGACTACAAATCAATGCCCAGAACTGCATACACTGTAAGACATGTGATATCAAAGATCCAAGCCAGAACATCAATTGGGTCACACCAGAAAGCGGTGGTGGTCCTGCTTACTCTGGCATGTGAACAAACATCCACGAGGCAAGGCCAACGAAAACCAGGCATACTCAGACAACAGAGTCAACAAGTTCGACACGGGGCAATGAAAACCGGGCTAGGTGTATATTTTTTAGCTAAAAATTGAGGGTACAACTCAACAATGTACAAATAAACAGAATTATTTACATCAAGTACAGAGAATTTTTTTTTTTTGCTGCACAGCAGCCTACCAAGCACTTCATTTTCCATAACTGTACTTTGTGACGCTGTCTGTATCCTTCATGAAGGCAATGTCAAGGCTAACGTTACAAACTCTTCTCAGTCCTGGTCAGAGCTCGGTGATTGGTTGGCAGTGTCGTCGTCCACAAATGGCCACGCATGCGCAAGTCTTGAGTGGTACTTGGTTGGCGTCAGTAGTCTGCACGCCTGCTGTCTGTGCTGAGGCTGGGTTTGGGCTATGGCACAGATGCGGCTCAAGAGAGCATTAGAATTCTGCATGCCGGCCGAGGACAACTGCAGGGCTCTAACCTTCTGAGAAAGCTTTGTGACAAACCAGGCAAAGCATGGGCACAGGCTCTGTGCCATACAGGATGCTTGCTGTGCAAGATGCAGTCCTTCATGGAGAAGTGGCACAGTGACATGTCGTTCAAAAGGCTTGCACAAGCACTTCCACATGCAGCATGGTGCTGCCACTGAGGAACAACAGAAAGGTGCGAGCGAGTTGTCTATGTTTGCGAGGGAACCAAGAAGCCGAAAAATTGGAATGGTGACTGGTTCTATCCCAACTTGCTGTAAAAGGTGAGAAAGCATGCTCTGTTGCTTCAGTATTGCAGAGCATGCTTGTTCTGAAGACAAGGCGAAAGCATTCAGCAAACTTACTACAGCAGCAAGCAGTGTTGGATCTTCAACCATGCTCAAGTCTGCTAGCACATCAAAAACAAATCCTTCATTATACTTTTCTGCACTCAGGCCGACCCTCTCGGCGGCAGAGCTGTCTGTCGTTGACGTGCAGGTCAGAGTTTCGTTGATGCATTCACCGAGGCCACGCAAGGACAAAATAACAGCGTTTGGGACAACTTGCGCCACGTCGCAAGTTTTTCGTTTGCTCGCGTAGTCTCGTAATACGTCAAGGTGCGCCAGTCCGATGTGATCACTTTTTACACTGCGTAACGCGTGCATACCATACTGCGACGACAACCAAGCAGCTTTGTTCGATCCCCTGCTAAGAGTAACGATGCGCTTTGGTGCTGTAGTGGTGACGTTGCCGCTTGAAGTAGAGCAGCACGGAGCGTCGCTAGTTGACGTCGCCTGCTCAACCGTTTGCTTAAGACGAGTTTCAATGCCTTTTCCGCGAAGCTTTTCTTCCAAGGTCGCCTGTCGTATGGCGCAGCTGCGAAGCTCACCATCTTTGAATTCAATCTGCGCCTTGAGGTCGTGTCGTTCCTTCGCAAAGGCATCAGCTTGTGCTTTCAGCTCGTCTTGCTTGCCAAGGCGTGTGTCGTGCAACTCCTTGCTGAGGGACGCAACCTTACGCTGTAACAGCTGTATCTGGCCGTCCAAACTGTAGCTCAGGTCCTTTATCGCTGCACAGGGTAGTCCGTTGCTAACATTGCCGGTGTCAGTGGTACTGCCAGTTGGCTTCGATGTAGCTCCTGTTGCCTGCGTCAGACACAGATCGAATTCTTCGACAGTGAGGTCGGCGTCCGGAAAATCATCATCTGAATCGTCTATTTCATCCAACTTGCGTCGTTTCGGTGGTCGAATGTCGTTATTTGCAGCTGCTCCTGAGCGTGCCTTGCTCGTGTAGCGATTCATCTAAGCAATAACATGTACTCGGCCTAGGCTGTTAATAGAGTGCGGAAGCTTTTGATAAGATGTAGAGTCGCATTAATAGTGTTTGTCAATGCGGCAGCCGTTTTGTGACCGCGAAATCTTGGTTACAGTTATCTTCGGTTGTTGCTTATGGTACTGTACTTACGGCAGCGCCTGCTTACGGTTATCTGTCATCAGCGTTGGAACGTGAATGGCTACCCTTGGCTGACTTTGTCTAAAAACTTCGTACGGTGTAGCTGAGAATATATTAGAGCGCTTTAGATTTAAAGATGAGCTTTATTAGTAATTAATTATTTTATTGTGCAAAAAGCACAGAGTTTCTCACTCTATGGCAAAAAGTTAACAGAACTGCAGTGTTGCCAATCTCTGAGGTTGCGGGTGCATATGACGTGAAAATAGTAGGACCGTTACCATACACGTCCTGCAAAATTTTGAAATCGTTACGCTCGGCTACTAGCCCGGCGCTTGATCCAACTTCTGCGACATAGTACAGTCGGTACAGTGGTCAGGCTATAACATGAGTCATTTGTTTAAAACATTTAGCCATGCAAATATATACGCGAAATTTCGCCCCACTGCACCACAGGCTTTCGTCGAGGAAGTAATGAAATTTGTTAAAGTAAACGTAAGTCATCAAGCCCGCTGCACTCCCGCGAGGTCGTCAAGGAATCGATTAGCGCAGCATAGACACGAGCAACGACTGCCGTAGTAAGACAACTTTGTACGAGAAAAGTGACAGCTCGCGCCAGTGGCGCACCGACGCGGGGGCGGGAGGCGGGGGGTTCGGGTGTTGTAACACCCCCCCTACGCGTCCAGCCCCACCAGTCCAACGTGTACCTTCAGCGCTCTGTTCACTACTATGCAGGAGGTGGCTTGAGGTCGAATTTGCCTGATTAACAAAAACACTCTATCACTGTCTTATATTTATATTCACTCTTAAATTACTTTGAGTAAAACGCTGAAGAAATAAAGACCGTCATCATCCTTGGTGTCATTATTATTATAATTATTAGGCATTTTGTTTGCTGTCGGATTCCTCTGTGGCTAAAGCAAGGAAATTGCATATTATGCAGAGTGCCCCCCCCCCGGCAGAGATCCTGGTTGCGCTACTGGCTCGCGCTAATTAGAGTTACTGTATAGGCTCTACAGCTTATACTGTAACTCTAGCGCCAATAATGTAGTGGTCACACCCGCAAACAAATAAAAAAGAAAATAAAGGCGGTTTCCACGCATATGTGGGAATCGGTACTAAGCGAAGCTCTTCTTATGTTTACTGAAACGTCTTCTATGTAGCTCAATGCTCCTCAATCAATCTACGTTCGTCCCATTTTGTTCACTTCCATCGCCACACTCGGTTGCTTCTGTTGAGACTTCACTTCTCAGTAGCCGGCTACTTCACTGCGGTCGCGCTGTGGTCTTTGTATGGGTGTTCAGTGTTGTGTTCACATTTTGTTTCCTTTACTTCTTTCTCCACACTCGGCTGCTTTTGTTGCTGACTTCACTTTTCTGTTGCCGACTTCGCTCCTTGCCTCTTGTTCTGCTAGTCTGTTTTGGGCACCACCCAGTGGCAAATACCCAGTGCCCGTGCCCAGTTGCACATACCTTGTGGGTCAAGTTGTCACATAACCAGTGGCCCAAGATGTATACTCGGCAAGACAGCAGCAGCTAGCACCCACAAATAGGGGGAAAGAGCAGCTTCACTTGAAATGTTGTAGTTCTGCCCATAATGCAGTGACACAGTAGCTGGCGCACTGTTAGCTGCCACAGTGAAGCAGTGACACAATAGCTGGCACACTGTTTTGTGCAGTTAACCTTACACTATTTCGTGCTGCATCGGTAGGCATAAACATTTGCAGAGACTCAAGCAATCTTCTATCGAGAAAAATTAAATCAGCACATGATGCTTATAGTTTGAGCTACCTTCATGTGCATTTTTGTTTCTGTAGGTAGTGCATTCCGGTAGTGGCAAGTAGAGTTAATTACTGTAACCTCTAGGTGTTCTGCGCTGTCACTGTAGTGAAGATATAGTGGAGAAGCAGAAAGACACCTTCTCTTTGCTATCCAGCCTCTTGCCCGTTGCCACTGACATCATTTATATTCTTTTGCCTGGGTTCTGACAAAGTTTGATGTCAGCAAATCATTTTAATGAGCACCCAAGAGGCCAAGCCACCGAGGCACATAGCCACGGTATTGATGGAGTTACTGAGAGGTACCAATAAAAAAAAAAAAAGAAAAGAGTGGCTGAGAGAAATCTTTGACTTGCAGTCTCTCGGTCCGGAGCTCAAATCCTGGGGTTGCAGTGTGACTTTTTCTTTCTTTATAAAATTCTGGTAATGCATTCTTGGTTTCCAGCGACGGACACCGGCAGGCATTAAAGCGACTGCAGGAGTGTGAGCCCATAACAGCTATCATTGTAAAAGCATTGTTTGTGTTAGCAGGCTCCTCAGCAGTTTCGTGTTATTCTGCTGTCAATCCTCCATCTTTCGTTCATGCTTTTAGTTCTCTGTGTATGTGTTTCTGCAATCTCTGGTGGTTTTGTGTGGTCTGGTACAACCTGCTTGTTTGTCGTTGCGAACACTGGTTAATTCCGAGTGAAATGATGCAATCCATTGTGTAAACCGCTAAGGGAACGCATGACCTTTATGTGCACAGTGTCATCTAGATGAGCTGGCTATACAGCAAACGAGGTTAACTACTTTTTGCTTAATGAATCCATCCATAATTGACACAGCTTAACAATCAATATAAGCTGTTTTGAAGCTTAAGCCTTTAATAGGTAACCTAGCAATGTAAACATATGACATTATGTGTTAATCGTAATGCACATATGTGTTGCTTTCTCCACAGATCTCTGATTTCAACCTTGCTGTAGATGTTGGCTGTGGCCCTGGCATAAGTACAACACTGCTGGCCCCACACTTCAAGGAAGTGCATGGCTATGACGTATCTGAAGCGCAAATCACCGAAGCAAAAGCATTAAACAAATTTGAAAATGTTTCCTTCTGGTAAGGGGACTGTACGTAACCCAGCCACTTCTGGGACTCGATAACTCAAGCTGTGTAAATTTTAATAACAGATATATATGTGGCAAGGAGCTGGCAGAGTGTTTGTGTAATGTTAGGTATCTATTTTTAACTTTTAGCAGCACTTAAATACTTGCAAAATATATTTCAGTGGTCAGTAGACAGCAGTTTCTGTTTCACATGATGATTGCGTAGTCATGTGAAACAAGTTGAAGTCCAGCATACGTGTATAGCTAATATACGTAAACTTGTTTTGTTAGTTTTGTAGGGTATTATGGCGCAAAAGCAACTGAGGCTATGATGCGCCAACCACTAAACACCTATTTCCTTACTATTACTTACAAAGGCACCCACCACAGGTGTGGCATACAGACCCCCCCCCTGATTGGTCACAACTCGCAATAGTAGCTTGTCAGAGTGAACAGGTTAATATCCCATTTAGAGCTGTACCTTGCTTGTATGCAATAAATTAAGATTTCATATTGGCCACAATGACATACAGTGAGGCAAAGAATGAGAAGCCACTGTTTATTTGGTGAGGCGATTCCTGTTTTTGCAACATCATCCACACCTCGTTGCCTCTTGGTAGACAGCATGAGCCTATTGTTCATGTTTGTAGAAACGACATACGAAAACCTTAGGTATAAAAAAAATTTGGTTGCTATTCTTACCTCAAGACTTAGATTAATTAGCACTCGCAATGCATCCCTCACAAAAGCTGTAGCCTCTTGAAATTTTTACTACCCTAAAGCACTTCTTCCCTCGATTTGATCTGCTCTCTTTTTACATTCATTGTTTTTTTTTACTTCTGAGATGCCATTCCATGTGTGCACCTAACCTTAACTGTTATATCAGCATTTTAGCAGGGAATAGCTGTCACAGTGTAGTATTCGGTCACTTCCTAAGAAAGGATGCTCTGATGTCAGAGAAGTTGAATGCAGTTTTCTCATAAGATGTGTAATGGGTACTTAATGTATGTGACTGTGCAGCACTGCACATGCTAACCTAGTTCCGTATTCAAGCACACTGGGCCACCACTGCTCTTTAATACAGTCGTATCTTGTTATATAACGAAGTTATATAATCCTTCGTTATATCCTATATTTGTTATAAGCATGCATATATCCATTACACATTGATATCGGCAACATTTTATATTGACTTCATCATATCCAATAATTTGTTCTATATTCGTGTTCACTATATTGATGCTTGACTGTATTCGCTGAGGGAATGTAGAGATCTGAGCATCCAAGTAGTTGGAGTGATTGGCAGGCCTGGTGCACAGAAGTGGTTCATCCAGTGTCCAACACTGACTTTAGGAGAGAAAATGTTTTCTCATCTTTGAATTGTCCTTATCTTATCTTCTCTCTTTCTTTTTTTTCTTCTGATCCCATATTTCCACAGTGTGTCACCAGCTGAGAAAATTGCTGAAAAGCATGAGTCTGTACAGCTGATTACAGTAATGCAGGCTGTTCATTGGTTTGACTTGGATGCATTCTACAAGGAAGTAAAAAGAGTCCTGGTGCCACATGGGGTGTTGGCACTTGGCGGTTACCTCATTCCAAAGCCTGTCAGCAAGGACCAGAAGAGGATGGACAGTATAATACAGAATGTATGTGAGTGACCGCGGAAAGCAATCCTAACTAAAACATGCAATGATTTGTTGCATGTTTGAGAAATTGTGACTTTATGCCATGTTTATGGCATTGGTATCTACCCGGTATTGCAGAAAATAAAGAATTACAAATACAAAACATGTTAGTGCCTCCTCAGTGGTTACTGGGGAGGTTCCTCTTGCCATGTACCTTAGCATGCTACTCAAGATGATATGGATGATACATGGAACAGCGGACATATGTAGAACTTGTGCACATAAAATACACAAGCACACATAGTGGTAGTTGGTGTTCAAGGGCAGTGTCCTGAGGAAGAGCGTGAAAACAATGCATGAAGATTTCATCACTAAAGAGAGTGTTCATTTATTCATGAAAGCAATGTCAAACACTCGCATATTTTGGCAGCTTGGGTGTTTCACTCAACTCCTAGCAGAACATCATGTCTCCACATGAGACAGCTTGAAGTGTTTGCTCTGTCTTGCTTAGCTACAAATAGCACACTGTCATGCACAACTTGATTTGTGTTTAATATTTTATCTTGAAAACGTTTAAACAGGTTACTTTCTTACATCTGCTTAAAATTCATTGTTTCATTATGTGTGCACAGATACTGATACACTACAGTGCTATTACAATGTACTATATTGTAATGAAATATTGCAGTATGTGTGTATTTGCAGTCAGGGCAGGTATGTAACCTGAAACTTTATTTACCTTGACAGGAAATTTACATGGGAGCGATAAAGAAGTACTGGGAACCAGTTAGAGACATTGTCGACAACATGTACAGAGACATCCCACCGGCTTTTGAAGACCATGTTCGGTAAAGTGCTTTACTGTGAAATTTTCCAATATGCGCTTAATTTGTGTGCGGAAGGCGCATATATATTAGTGGATGTGTTTGAACAGCATGCATATTTGTTCTGCATGCAAGCTGTGGTGAAGCTGGCGAACACTGTATTTGAACCTCAGATAACTTAATCTGCAATTTAAAGATTTCTTTCTTCCTATTATTAGCCTCATTGGAGAGTGTGTGTGTTGTTTCCCAATACTCAGCTAATTAAATTTACATTGAAGCTTCATTAAACAAAGTTTTAGGTTGTGTGGATGCACTGGAACCATCCGGAGGGTTGAGGTTCAAGCTCAGAGGCACTACCAAAGCTTTCTGCAGTGCCACTGCCAAGTGATGGTGCCACTGCAGTGCAGTGCCAAGCAGTGCCACTGCCAAGTGAAGTCTGCACAGGATGCATTTCTTTTGCATCTCGCATTCAAGTGAATTGGTGATGTGTAGCATCCAGCGGGAAAGGTGTGGCCAAAAATACTTATTTTTATCTGGCTACAGGCTGTGCAGAGAAGGTACATCTAGAGCATGAGCTTTTTTATGCTATTGCCTGTGGCAACAAAGAGGAACATTTGTTTTGTTTTCACGGGAAGTCCCTACAGCATGCATTGTAGCCTCATGTCTACTAGGTATCGCTACATTTTTGTAAGCAAACAAAAGGTGGGTACGTATCATTTTGATGATAAGCATGGTGCCATCGTATAGCAGCTTTGCTTTCTTGTGTGTGCGCTATCTCATGTTACACTCACAAAACATAAAATAATGGTGCGTGAGGTTTCTTGTGGAATTTTGTTAATAACCACCAGGAGCACTATAGAAGCTGCAAAGTTTATTTAGACTGCTGAAATATATAATCTTCAATGAAAGGGGCTAGTTGGTGCACGTTCATGATTACGTTGCGCTGACTTTTCACTGGCAAAAAATTACAAAGGGAACAAGGACACAGACAGACGAAGGGCAAAAAGACGTCTGCATCATTGTTTCCTTCTTTATAATTTTTTTGCCAGTGTAAAACTCGGCGCGATGTAATCATGATGGAAACTTCACTTCAACAAAATTGTCAGTTTAACAAAGTCTTTGGCAGAAAGCACTACATTATTCAACATCATTGTGTTGAATTTCTATTATATCTCAATTGAGAACTGTGGTTTGGGTGATGACTGGTGCAAGCATGGTTCGGTGTAGGTGGCACACAATAAACGATAACAAAAGAATAGACGGAGGCGTGCATTTTATTTTTATTTATATTTAGACATACGTACTGCTGTCTTCATGCAAGACATAGCAGAGTAGGCCAGTACAAAAACTTGCAGATACAGAAACACGTTAATAAAATGTAACCGATCAAAACAAGAATAATAGCATATATGAAAAACTAACACACAATATACTTTCACAATTTCTGAGAAAACAGATCTGGGGCAGCTTTCTAATTGATTTGACATAGCACTGCATACGTCCCTGTCTCTATTTTTGTCCTTGAGGTGTGTTTTTTGTGATAAGTACTGTACGCAAAAATAAAAACAAAATGGTGATATACATCTAGTGCAAACTTCGGATGATTGAAGTTTATTGAAAGGCTTTATAGAAAATTTCATTCATATGACAAACTTTTTCAACAGCCCACTGAGTTTTGTTTCGTAGCCCAGAGAATTGTGAGGTGAGGTGAAGAAACAATGTGCATACATTTCGCTCACATGGACACAACTGGTTGTGCCAGCTGATGGCTTAAGTGCCAACAGTAGGCGGATGCTGAGATGTATCGGACAGAAGCAGAAGTTGCGTTTGGACTCGCAAGAGAAAGCTGAGAAGAAAAAATAAAAGTGAGAGGGATAGACCGCTCAGCCTCGTAGCTTCGGATAACACGACAGTTTCGCAACAGTGAACAGTTTAAGGAATTAAAAATGAATCCACTTGCAACAATTGAGTTGTTTGTTATGTATACGAACGCCTGAGAAAGCACTTGTGATGCAAGTTACTTGCCAATTTGGGGAGTACTGGCAAAGCCGGCAAATGGTGTGCCAGTGTGGCGGTCTAACCGGCAGCCAGCACAGTGAGGGAAAAGTTGGCTGTGCCGGTGGAAAGCCGGCAAGGTGGAAACCTTAGCTCCTTTCAATAATGTTGATGATCTACTGCACATAGAATGAAAAATGGTTGCTCATATCTAGCAGTCAAGACGATTAACAGCAGCCTTGTTTTAACAACAAAACCAAGTGAAAATAACTTGAGTTGAACTGCATTTGTAAACCATTATCAACTGGAAACACTTGGTTTTTAATAGTATCTGAGTGTTATAACTAGTTGCAAATGGGAATGGCCTAATAGTCCATTTAGACCAGCTGGTCTGGCTTCAACACCTTCAACGGAAGCTTTGTGTCACAGCACCACTATTAAAGCTGCTTCACTTGTGAAAGTTAATGTACGCATACTCACAGGTGCAAATTTTTATCAGATTTGCATATGATTGGGATATGGAAATAACTGATTCAATGTTATATTTGAGAGGCAGAGATTTCGGCATCTGAGCACATAATGTGTGCTGTGAGCTTTCACGTACGGTGCGGTCTACTGTTACAGAGAACACGTACCTAACCAGTAATAAAGCCAATAGTACAATCAAACCTTGTTATAATGAAGCTGCATTCAACACAAAAATGCCTTCATTATATCCAATATTTGCTATAAGCGTGTATACATTATATGCTGATATAGACAAGAAACATTGTAGATTTACTTTGTTATATACAATAATTCATTATATCCATGTTCATTAGATCAAGGTTTGACTGTGTAACTGGAACTGTCATTTACGTTTGTGGGAAAGAAGTGGCTGACATTATTCATTGGACATACATTTATATATAAAATATTAGGCAGCTTGTTAGGTACAACTCAACAATTCCTTTTAACAGTGGTCATTGCTGTACATGATCAAGTGCTAGGAATGGCTGCCGCTGCTCAGCTTTAGCGTGCAAGAGTGGCTGCAGCAAGTTCTACATGCATCAAGGGTTCATAAATTTATTGATCTATATTTTCAAATGGACCCTTTGCTTTCGTTCTTTTTCGTGTGACGACATGCACATTTTTATAACAGTCATATGTTCGTAGTTTCACCAAAATACTTCTCCAATTTTACAATGCCTGAAAGTCCTTAATGTCTTACATGCCTGATCACACCTTTTTTTTTTTGCAGGATAGAGTGCATCGAGGAGTGCAAGGTTAGAACTGTTGCAGATTATGTGAACTACACAAAGACATGGTCAGCATACCAGCTTTTACTCAAGAAGAAGCCTTTGGAAGCAGAAGAGCTGACTCACAAGCTGATGTCCATGTAGGCTTACATTGAGAAGTATCTTGCTTAGTGTAGATGTTGTTCTAAGTTGCGATTTATCGAATAGTTCCAAGAACAGGTAGATCCCTCCTGAGATAAGTTAAGCAACCCAGACATTTATCTGAAAACAGAAACAGACCAGTCTCGCTTTCGTGTTGGTACTTACAGCTTTCTTTACATGTGCCATCATGTACCAGCTTGCAGCCTGCTATGAAATGTGTGTAGAATTATGTATAATACTTTTCTCACTGCTTGGCTTTTGAACAAACAGAAAGGAAGCTATTTGGAATGTGTAAATTGGTCTGATTCCAACCCAAGTCAATTCTGTATGAGGCCATTACAATTTTTATTTCATTTTACAAAAAACTGACTTCCTTGCATTTATTTTGATGTTGGTTTTTGTGTGTTGTCACAAATTTCTAACACGACAGACTCAAGCTTCTTATAAAAATGAAGATTCCTGATAATAGCTCTAGTGGAAAGTTTGACTCTCATAAATAGCAGGCATCAGTTGTGTGCACAATATGATGTACAATTAAGAGCTCTGCACCAATTTATCTCCCCTGTAACAGATTGATGGAAGATGCTGGCAAGGTTGGAGAAGATCCAGCAAAGACAAACCTTGAAGTGAAGACTCGGTTTTTTACAATTTTGGCGAGAAAGCCAGGACCCTGAAGAGTAGATTTAGATTTGCACAGTACCATTTCAGATAATTTTTTAAGCTTGTTCATAATGCATATCTAAATGCAGCAAACATTCATGCAAGAAAATAAAATGTAGCACAAATAAAGTATAGTTTGTATAGTTTACATTTTCTTTTACCTTGGACACTCTGTTGAATGAAGCTGAATCTGGCTTCATTGTCCTTTCGTTTCTCATATACATTCCCTGCCCCACTGGAGAAAAGAAAAGTTGTGGCTGGGCAATTAAGGTGAATGAACAAAAGTGTGAATTGTAAGAAACAAGAAAAAAATCAGTGATTATAAAAGAAAGAGGAACCAAAGAGAGGATATATATATATACGCAAGCAATAAGTAGTATGCCATATGAGAATGACAAATCACAGAAGCATAGCAGCAATGAAACAAACTTGGCTAACACCTGTAACCATGCACATAGGTATGTAAAATACAACTTTAACCTTTCAAGTGCCATGCCCGAGTATGCTCGTCTGGCCATTGATGCAGACCCCTGGTCATGCCTGAGATAATTCATGAACATAAAGCATTCGTAGAGTGGTTGCACCATCTGCTCAGAAGCTACATTAAACTAAAATTTTATTGCAGGTTTTATTTTTATGTGACAAATGGTGTGACAAAGCTTATCCACTGCCAGTGTTGCTCACATCTGTTGTGTTACAACATGGATCAGCACAAAATGTCCACGCGTTTTTTTTTTTTTTAATTCTGCAAAAATAAAGGAACTTATCACAAACTCATTCAGAGGTGTACAGTGTTGACCACATGAAGTATTTAAGAAAGAATGACAGTGCAAAGAGTCCCAGTTGCCTGATTGAAAAACATTATAATTATCCGAATTAAAATCAATAATTAGACTAATCCTCAATCTTTTTTTTTTCAGATTTAAGAATTTGTCTAATGTTATTAACGTATGGCTAATAAGTAGCATTTGAATTAAAGCCTGCTAATGTGTTATATAGACAGAAATTGAATTTCTGTCTTGTATATAGACAGAAATTTGTTGCACTTCAGAAACACCCTGCACCTGAAGAGTTAAGAAGTATCATGGACATCGTGAATGATGTCAGACAGAAGATGAAAACATGTCAGAAGATAACAATGTGGACATGATGTTTGCATCATTGGTGGACATGATGAACTGTTATGGATTGTTATACACTGATAAACTGTTACACATACACTAAAAACAAGACTGCACAGGATAACCAATAGTCAGTTTTGAAAAACATAGTTCAACATGTGCAACACCCACTTGGAGCTGCTAAGAACTGACGAACGTGATGGCTGTGATTGATGGTTAATGGAAAGTGCGTTTCATAAGTCCTTGCAGTATCTGTATAAAACAAGCCTCCATGCTTTCATACAGTGATTTCATTTCCACATATAGCTGCGTGGCAAACCATGCAAAAAATTGCTAACATAGACCATAATTGACTTGCAGTGTGCCTAATACTTCACAGAGGAGAAAGACACTACACTTTAGCATTTATATATCCTGTTTCATACATAGCAGGCAATGCTGCAAAAGCTATCAAAGTAGTGCAGAAGAAGTCTCACTCTGCGAATTTTGCCATATGGTAGTTTTTATCTTCAACGATTTCCACAGAATAACTACTTCACATATTATAACTACAAGTTGTCAATGTTAGGTTACATTAAATCACATTTGATTTCTGCAGCTGTGCTTCCAGTACGCAACATATGTACTATGTTTTAGTTGCGAGAGCATGTGGTCCGCTGTGGCCACTGGTCATAGAAACGTGTCATTCTGTGGTAAATACTTTCAGATCTGCGATGTGTTATGTGCAATGGGTAAATCATATTTTGTAACGTAAAAAAGTATAAGACCTAATATCACATGGCACATTCTTATGTATTTCTTTCGTAAGTGATGCACTTTCTTTTAGTAGCAAATGTGAGGAGTGGGAGAAGCCTCTCTGGCCTTTTCAGCACTGCCTGCAATATATGAAATGGTGTACAGCTCACTTTAAGTTCAAAATGTTGGTAAATTTTATCAAAAAATCATAAACAGTGTCTAACAGTTATATTACAATAATTTGTAAAAATTCATGGTAGATATATATCTTAGCACATAGGCTAAGGCTTCCTAGAAATTTAAGATGGCCTGTATAACATAGTGTAATGTGAAGTTTTCCTCTCAGTTGCTTATGTTTTACATTGTATATTTTAATGCCTGAGAGACAGACTTTGTTCACATTTTCAAGCCATAGAAGCTTGACAAGAGATCCTTGTCTTTTACTTCCAGAATATTTATCTACAGTTTCATTTCTCATTTTTTTAGTGAATAGGAACTGCGGCTCTCCAGTTTTTCATGGTAATGTCCTTGCTCGTCCAAACACTTGTTATATGTGCCTGCACTATTGTGACCTTAAAGGGACACTGAGGGCTTGTGCAATGTCAACCCTAATGTTCCCAAATATGTAAAGGTGCCACTTTTACAAAGAAGATCGCTTTTGTGAATGAGAGAAAATGAAGCAAACATAGCACAGAATTTGCACTACCACTATAAAACAAACTAAACCATCTTCTAATGGTGCCTTGGTGATAAATAACAGTAAACCTCTTATAATAACAAAGATAATTACACATCACATTTGAACTTGCAAGAAAATATAGTCGAATTTATTTTATTTTTCTAGAGAAGACCTTGTTCTCCTCTGTAGTACGAGAACAAATCTTACTTGTTCACTTTGTCAATGCCACCTGTGGCGAGGTAATGCCCTCCCTTTTTGGCCATCACACTCGGCAGGTCTGTGGCCCTAGACAGAGCATGACCTGAGAGTTAGCTGGAACTGCATCACGTTTGCCGTACCTTGTCAACCTACGGCAAATGTGCCTCCTTTCAAGTGACCTGCTGTTTACATGGGATGTGTAGAGTCTACTTATGAATTTTCGTAACAATTAAGTAATTTGCTCAGAGCAAGTGTTAAGATGTATTTGGGACCATAATTCATTACTCTAGGCAGGCTTATGTACCGTATTTACTCGACTGTAACGCGAGGGGTGTCTTTTCATTGCGTCCATCAAGAAAAAATAAAACCGCGAAAGTAACGCGAGGGGTTACTTTTTGTTGCATCCAGCAAAAAAAAAAAAAACAAGAAAAAAATGAAGAAGAAAATCGCTTAAGTAATGCGGGACCACCAGATACATGAAAAAGTCCCTGCATCGCCCGAAAGGCGAAGCATCAATTGCGACAGCAAATTAGTAGAGAGCTATACGGAGTATGGATAGTAGTTTTATTGGCTGCATAAACTTGGACACATTCGCTTACGAACTGAATTAAAAGCATGGTGTCAGCGCGCACAAGCAAACATAAGTAGATCACACTCAATGGCCGCAGACAACCACTGTCAAAACGCTGGCGTCAGCAAGCGATGTGGCAGCAGCGACTGAAGGTTCGTGTGGTCGATCGTTTCAACGGAAACTGAGCGGTGAAAGCACAGCGCATACAAAGGTAAAAGTCGTGTGGAGATCGATTTCAAGATACGGTGTGCGCGACAGCCCAGAGCCATGCAAGGTACAAGTTTGCAGTTGCCGGCAAAGTAGAAGCCGCACCCCCTCCCTCCCGTGCTGCCTTCCGGCTTTCCTCCTTTCGCGTGTGAGTCGCCAGTTCCCTTTGCGCCCAGTCGCAAGATACGCATTTGGTGCCACAGCTAACCATCGCTTCCGTTCCCTCCCTCCCATCCCCCCTCGGCCTTTCGCACGACGGAAGACGCCGCATTTCCTCTCCGCCGTGCGTTCGCTCTCCGTGAAAGCGCGTGTCCCTCGCATGTTTTCACTAGCGCATTTCACTTTCACTCGCACATTTCACTCGTTGATTAGAATTGGGTGCATCATTGCACTTTTTAGACAACTTGAATTTCAGTATTCGATTGTAATGCGAGGGTCGACTTCAGGTAGCAAGAATCTGGAAAGAAACTCGCGTTACAATCGAGTAAATACGGTATCTTCAGTGAGTGTTCAATGCACGAATATGCATAAAAATAGACAAAGAAAAGCAGTATGGTAATGTATTATTGTGGGGCCCTTGGAATCAGCCCCACATTTCAAGATCGCCAAGAATCTGTCCTCTTTATCTGCCATTATATTAGATAAAAACAAAAAATAGGGTAGAGAGAAATAGTAGCTACCCATTTTCAAAGGATTCTTTGCTGTACCCGCTACTCACTGTTTGCTTCAGAAGAGTGGACACCGAATGAATATCAATCAATCAATCAATCTTTATTGTTTCTATTACTATAAAGGCAGCACCCCAGAACCCTTTCAAGGGTAATGGCAGGGGTCCATTTGTTAACATATTGGATTATCAAGGAACTGCAAAACAAATAAAATGATGCAGATATTACAATAATTTCTGTTGAGTACAGAATAGATTAACAAACTCATGCAAAAAATTCATGTAAAAAAAACATCACAACAATATATTAAATTTGCTCGTACGTATTGGACATTTTTCCAATGTGTGAGGAAGTTTCGGCAATTTGTTAGGAAAGAGATGGCTGTGACATATGTAGTTGTAGAATATCTATAGAAGCCTAGAGACAATTGACCATTCAGTACTTTTATTGATTGGTGGGATGCAGTATTTTTGGAGATGTTCAACAGTGAACATTGAAATAAGATTTCGATATTAACCTCCTTGACAAAACATTGAGCCTTGATGGCCTCCTTGGCCCCATCAATCTGTTTGATGCAGCTTTTGTGCCAAGGAGGCCACTGATGTATGTATATATGCTGGAAAATTAAAATTGAATTGAACCTAGTCAGTGTCAGGTTCCTTGATGTAACTAAAAAATACCTTAGGCATTTTTTTTTTTTTTGGCTTATATAGCCTTCTAAGAGCAAGCATGATAGATAGAAGTGCCGAACCACTGTGAACAACTAGGGGCGACTTCAAGGAGCATATAATTCACATTATATGGAACATACAAGTGCTAAAGGCAGTGCTTCTGATTGGTTTTTTAATATGTGCTAGAATTTTGCAGACCAATGATGCTGTACAGATTTATTGTTCTGTTTTAAGCACTTTGGTGTAGCACCACTGTAAATAAAGGGGAAAAAAAAAAACGGTAGGAAGCCATGACATAGCAGTTAAAATGCTTGAGTTTGAAAATGCATGACTGTTTCATGATCCCAGCTGTACCTGCTCAGATATGATTTAGTTTTTAATGTTGCCTTTAATGTGCTGTGCCTGAACCGAAGTGCGATGAAGACACGAACACAAATAATAGACCCATTGCCTAGCCCAGAAATGTTGTTCCAAGTAAAAATGCAGAAATGAAGCAAGCTGCATTTATTTGCATCATGTACATTTACACAATGTTTATTTCCACCATATAATATAAACTTTATTAGTAGACTTAATCCCACAGACACATGAGCATCAACCAATGGTCAGTTTTGTGTGCTATGTGTGATTGATTTACAGTTATGCAAATTATTTAGACCCAGGCTTTCTTGCCAAAATCATGAAGAATTGCGTCTTCACTTCAAGGCTTGTTTTCTCTGGATCTTCTCCAACTTTGCCAAGATCTTCCATCAGTCTGTTATCAAGAAGAAAAAAAAAACATGTTTCAGAGCTCATAATTTGCGCACAACATATGGTACACACAACAATGCCTGCCACTGACAAGATGAGAAAATCTCCCAAAGGTGATATTATAGGCATGTTTATTTTTTTAAAGGAAGCTTGGGGTAGAAAAGGAAAAGGAACGGAAAATATCTGCAGACAACACATTGAGAATATCAGAGTAGGCTCAAGGAAATGAGAACATAATAAAAAAATAAGTTGCACTAAAACATGGCCAGATTCAACTACAATAAATGTAAGCACATAATTGTTCTTTTTTATATGTGTTGCATGTTTAAAATGTACCATACACTGTGTGCTAAACAGTGAGAAATTCTTGATTATTTAGATGCATACATATATGCATAAAGAAACTAATGCTATACCAAAACTTTGCTATGTAGCATTCTGTTAGTCTTACAACAAACATTTCTTGAAAGCTAATTTTATCTTATAGAGGGATTCACTTGCACGTCAAACGAGAGTCTTATAATACCAGAGATCATATCTGACAACAGCAGTGCTGATGCCATCTTGCACTGTTATGCTGTAACATACTAGAAATGTTCTTGAAGTGGTTGAACAACACTGCAGCCAATGTCTCGACAAGGGGCTTGTCTCCATCAGGTCAACAACCACTGTTTATCACTTCAAGTCTCCATATTTTGGGAGCTTCTGCCTTCCTTAGAAATGTTCTTGTATTGCAGATTTCTGTATTGCATAAGTACTGACACAAAATTCTTTGGGCTCTGTTTTATGCACTTAATCAGTAGCTATTGACCCAGTAATCATGCTTAAGAAACTTGTTTGCTCCAGCGTGCGCCGATTGTTTAGTTATATGCTTTTATCTCATGACCAGTCGCGGTTTCGATTTCGAAGAGGCATGCCAAGAGGCACCTAAGAGGCATGCTTGTGAACAGCTATGATCAAGTGAGCCTGCAGACCTGTGACACATGCTGGTGCACTGTACACCATGCCACCTGTGCTCCTGTTTCGTCTACTAGTTTGGTGGGAAACCTGTGCATTGCTACACCATCCTAATGATTTGTTGTGCAGAAGTCGACTATGCAGTATGATCCCGGCATTAGAGAGTTTTAGCCTCAATATAGCGTGTCAGCAAACTCCTTACCGTTTGTGGTTTGCTGGGTAACCAGAGATGTGTACGGCAGGAACAATGCTGGTAGCAACATCTGGTGACACAGTATCTAACCAGAGCACACAAAACAAATACTCCAACTTGCATTATTCTACTGAACTGCTTGTGTAAAGTGTTGGTAGCAACATAATCGTTACGGCACCATACTTTCATGATAATTCTCTTAAACAATAACACGGACACTACAAGAAAGAGAGAGAGAGATGAGAATACATTGTAGTTGGGCGAATTGTCACAAGATGTCGCCACCAGCTTTGCTACTGTCAGCCATGGCACTGGTAACCTGGTAATTTATAAATGGTAAGAAGTTTGCACGTACGCTTTGTGTGCAATCAGCTCAAGACACCTAATGCAAACAATGCTGAACCGTCTTCCAAACGGTGATAAGCGCCAGCGACGTCACAAGTCACCAAAATCAATCGCCGAAACTCATGACATTACATTGTTTACAAACAGGACCGATGCTGATGACTACATTGATAGGTGCTGCACTATCCTAGTTGTTGTTTGCACGAACTTGAAAATTAAATTAAAATGAGTTCCAAGCTGCATTTGTTGTTGATGCTTTACAGTGGGTAACTATGAACTCGCAGCAATGTAATCTGCCAGTTATTTCGAGTTAAACATTTTCTGTCAGTACCCCTTGAAATAATGATGACGTCAGTTTGGACATATTTATGATGAAATATATGGTGAATACAGTTGGTCGTGGCCACAAAAGTAAGTGGAAATTCAGCAGTAAATGCAAGAGAAATGCGTTAGGCATTACTTTGCACCTCTTTGAGATACCGGATCCCTGATTTAAATTGCGTTCACCACATTGCACAGTGTTGTTCAGGACCTCACTCAACACGTCACACACTTTGAGGAGTGAAGCGCAACTGACGGTGGTCCGGAGCAGACCACTGTCAGTTGCACTATATATATATATATATATATATATATATATATAATTAATGCTAACTTTCAACTGAACTTCTAATTCTAGCGCGTTAAAAGTTCTCTGCACTTTGGTTGCACATACTGTCACAAAAAAATTAAGATGCTGCCATGAGCATGGTTCTTTTATCGGTCTTCCTGCGTTCCTACACTTGCTATGCTAAAACAGCTTAATGAATGGCACTTGGTGCCATGAAGACAAAGGCTTGCAATGGCTCACATAGATGTCAACTTGCGACACATCTCTTCTGCTTCTGAAGGCTGCTGCTTGAGGAAAAGCTGGTACGCTGACCATGTCTTCGTGAAGTTCACATAGTCAGCAACAGTCCTCATCTTGCGGTCCTCAATGCAATCTATCCTGGAAAGGGTATGACAAAGCATGCCCGACGTAAGATTAGCCAGAGTAGTGCCATGATATTTCAATTGTTTTTGTTATCACGATTTGTCAGTGGTCTCAGCGACACTCCGCTCAAGTTATCACTGATATCGGCTGGTTGTGAGTGGTGGATGATAAAGAAGAAAGAGAACTGAGTAAAAGGAATCTATACATTATACTGGCCCATATTTCATACAACTACAGATGGGTTCTGGCTAAAGCTTCTGGTGGTTCGCATATGAGCCATATAAAACCAAGAACTCTCCTAACAATTATTGCCTTCCAAGAGGGTGTTTTAAATGGACGGCAAAGACAAGCATTAAATCTGTCTACACAAGAATATTGGTTGTTTGGACTCCATCTCAATGTCCCACTGGCAGAATAAGAACTATTAAAAGAGCACACTGGAAATGAAGGCCAACGTGGCCAATAATACAACAGGAAAGATGTTAACGAATTATGAACAGATTTCGACAATTGCTCTGCATCAAAAGTCCAAAGAAGTGCTCACCTTAGTTAGGTATTATTTTTTTGTTTAATATGTAGGTAGTCCTTTTTTGGAAGCAAAGTGCTCTTTTAGAAATCGTTAGCTAACTTATGCCAGACACTGTCACAGCAAGTGGTATTACCGGATACTACGGTGGCATTACCAACCCTCTATGCCTTAAGTATATAGCACATTGCATGACTGGCCTATTTACTATCTCAAACATGAAATTTAATGATATAGCATGACTTGATATGATATTTTGGCATGGATTAAGATTTGTGCAATTTTCATGCACATGATGCTTGTTTCAGTTTACTCATGCAAGAAAAGTTGTAGCAGTAGTAGTTTCTACTGGTTCAACACTGTATGAATGAAAAGCCATAGTGCACATTGTGTGCTCAACTGCTAAAACTTATTCCTTCAAACGCTATTGTTCACTATTCTTATTTTCCGAAGCATATGTAATCTAGTTAAAACACCTAATAAATTTAACAGACTGCAGATATTAACGGCAGTGGTAAGGATATAGTTATTCCATTGACAGTACATTCTAATATGAAATTAATTTAATGGGACTTACTGGTTTAATTAACTTATATACCATCTATTCCATACACAGATAATAACAGATAGAAGCTAGCAAGAACTAAAGTAGGAGCAGCATGATAATTTAAACAAGTCACATTCACCTGTTTTGTACACCACTAAAGTGAGTGCATTGTTAACTTTTGGGATTTAGTCCCAATGCCTGTCACCTCTAATTTGTACACAACAATAAATGTAACTTCCCGTTCCAGATCCCAAATTCTATCACTTTCAACTTATCGATCATTTTACCGAACGTGATCCTCAAAGGCAGGCTGGATATCTCGATACAAGTTGTTCACAACATCTAAAGCCGATGTCCAGTATTCCTTTGGTATACCCTTGATGATTTCCTGTAAATAGTCGCAGTGAAATGAGCATCAGATTTTGACTGTAGCCTGTTTTGTACTTGCACACAAAGAAACCTGAGCTCGACGCAACATAACGACTGGAAATTTTAAGCATGAATCTTAATTTGTCTGTAAGCACATGTTCAAAAGCGGCAGAGGTCAAGTTAATCATGAGAAAGCAAACACTGCAATGTGTTTCACACACTAGCACCAACCAGGCGTTGCTAAACTTATGTACGAGGGTCGTTTAATAAGTATGGTAAAAATACAAGAGATGGCGCTACAATTTTGTTTTCTTCTAGGTGGCGCGCGAGAAGCACCCTTCATATGACGGCAGAACTTGTTTACGCTTGTACCGACAGTAAGTAAGCTTCTGACAGCCATTGGCACTGAGCTGTGCGGTGATTCCCGCCAAAATGGAAAAAGGTGAATTCAGAGCAGTGATCAAACATTTTTATTTAAAACACTGGACGGCTGCCCAAATTAAAGCCAAGTTGAGTGAAGTTCATGGAGACTCTGCACCATCACTGAAGACCATTTACTACTGGATAAATGAATTCAAACGTGGCCGAACTTCGACGCAAGATGAAGCACGTCCTGGGCGTCCAGTGGAGGTCACCACGCCAGAAATGGTGTTGAAAATTCATGGAATTGTCATGGAAGACCGCCGAGTGAAGGTACGTGAGATAGCTGATATTGTTGGCATCTCAGCAGAGAGAATTCACAATATTCTTCATGAGAAATTGCAGATGAAGAAGGTCTGTGCCCGTTGGGTGCCGCGACTGCTGACGATCGACCAAAGGCGCATGAGGGCAGACATTTCGAATCAGTGTTTATCGATGCTTGATCGCAATCGGCAGGACTTCTGGCGTCGATTTGTGACAGTTGATGAGACGTGGATACATCATTACACTCCAGAGTCTAAACAGAAGTCAAAGCAATGGACTGGGCCTGATGAAGGTGCCCCAAAAAAGGCAAAGACTGTTTGTTCAGCTGGAAAGATGATGGCGACTGTCTTTTGGGATTTACGAGGAATAATCTTTGTAGACTACTTACAAAATAGCAAAACGATAACTGGACCATATTATGCAACACTCCTAGATCAACTGAAAAAAGAATTGCGCACGAAACGACCTGGGTTGGCACGGAAAAAACTCCTATTTTACCAAGACAATGCTCCGCCCCACAGATCGCTTGTTGCAATGGCCAAATTGCACGAGTTAGGCTTCAATGTTGTGCCTCATCTGCCCTATTCTCCGGATTTGGCCCCCCATGTGACTTCTTCCTCTTTCCAAACCTGAAGAATTGGCTGGGTGGAAAAAAATTTTCTTCAGATGAAGAGGTTATCTCAGTGATAAATGACTACTTCAAGGGCCTCGAGCCATCCTTTTTTTCTGAGGGGATAAAAAAATTGGAGCACCGCTAGAAGAAGTGTGTGGAGTTGGAAGGGAACTATGTTGAAAAATAAAATATTGTTTTCTGCAAACATGGTATCTTTATTTGCTTTTTACCACACTTATCAAACGACCCTCGTACATTAAAAAAAAGAAAAAGAAAAGAAACACCAGTCATGTGCTATCTACAAGTATTGGGACAGTGGTAGCTGCAGAAAGCCTGCACATGTTTTCTTTTTCCAACACTTATATGTTTCTCTGTGTGTACTTTTGATTTACTGCATCACTGTCGAGAGCAGTTATGGTCTGGAAAGTACACGGTGAATAGCACAACATGGAGCACTGCTAGCAACTTCGCAAGTATGAATTAAGTGAAGCACATGGTATATAGCATCCAGATGGCCTGTAGTGATCGCCAAGCAAGATAGTGTGCAGAAGTTGCCAACGCTTGTGCTTTTGTGTTTTTTGGTTGTTATGTTTATTTTGTTTGAGATTGTGTCTTTATGAGGCATGTCCCCTTTGGTCTGCATTTGCATACTTCAAATGCCTAAAGACCAATGAAAATTTGTCTCATATCCTTTCAGGAAACGACATAGACAACGATGACAACTACAAGTAGAGAAAAGGCTGCTCCTTTTGGTCAGCACCCATATATGGCTGTGCAAATGAAAGGTACTACTGTTTTGCAAGAGAGTGAAGAAGCACATTCAAAACGTTGTTTCACTATGGCATCCTAAACATGGTTAAGTTTGCACTGCATTGAATAAATTTACTTTCAATACAACAATGCTTCGCTACACAGAGATAAACAGTGCTACCTGCTAATACTAGCGCTGTATACTTCTATGCAGTCATTCACCAATCGGTCCAAGTATCTGCCATACTAAACAATGCCTCGAGCTTTTCAATGAAGAGAACAATTAAGAGTTTCTGCGTTGTTATTATTATTATTATACAATATGTAGCCTGTCTGTGCTAATGCAGAGAAAACGAGGCCAGAATGTAGACATAATGTTATTTTAAGAACAAGCAACAAAAATTGCATGCATATGGGATTAAACAAATATTCCAAATTCTTGAATAGTAAGTAAATATCCCACTATATGGTTCACTCCCCAAATAGCAAATGTTTTTAAACGGATGCTGAATAGCTGCTCTTAGAAAATTCAGATATCTTTCATTTTAAATAGTTAATGAATAATTTGCACTAATATTTGGGGATGATTGACAGATGAACCTTATACAAATATGAATTAATTAATTGCCAGTTTGGCAAGCCAGAAATACAAGGCCAGCAAGAGTTATTACAAAACTATGCAAAAAGTTTGCATTATGTTTGGAAAAAAGCTAATTATTCAGAAGCTAATCACTATCTGATCTGTATTTGATCTGGTTTCAAAAATGAATTCACAAGTCCCTATGCTATGTAGATTTGAAGTTTTCCCCCTTGAAGTGTCTGCCCCATATTGCATAAATATTTGAAAAAACAAAAACAGTTTTGTCAACAATTTTTATAATTATGTATGAACAGGTGCCCTTGCAAACTGTGTCGGCAAATACCTGATCAAAAAAAAAAAAATTGCTGGCTCTCCCATAATTGAGAGTAGATGTAAGCATGAAATGGCTACCATGTGGCATCTTTTGCTGCCTGTGGTGCCGCCGCCTTCAACTGCTTTTCTTCTTCCAACAGGGCAGCACACTCAGCGTCTGTTGCTACTTTTTCTTCTTGTCACGGACCGCTCACGACTCGTGGACCGCTGGTGCTCAAAAGAGCACAGGCAACCCTTTCTCAGTGCCAAAAGATGACACTCAAGTGTATGGTGCCCTGTATCTGCCTTTTGAATGTCGCTATTGGAAATGACAAATAAAACTTCAGCATACTAGAAGTTACAGCTTGACTGATATTGTGAACAGGCATAAGAAAGAAATTGAAAGCAATATTTTTTGTAACTTGTTTGAGTAGTAACTAGCGTATGTAATGCGGTCCTGTACAAAGGGTTCGGGGCCAGAGACTGCATTTTTTAAATACTTGACTGGTTGCTCAGATGATCTCGTTTTGTTCTCGCAACGATGCCC